>NW_016161645.1:0-46374 GCF_001687245.7 Rhagoletis zephyria
GTTGTAATGCGGTATCTGGGCCAGCGATTAGCGCCACCGCCAGAGAAATCTCATTTTTCTCCTTTACTGAAAGTCTGTCATCAATAAACTATTTTTTTATTTTTGTTTTGGTAAGAACTTTCCGAGTCTTTTCGTTTCTTGGAGCATGGTATGCGATATACATATGTACTAAGTACCTTACGTAATATCACGTACTTTAAGCGATGCAAGGTAAAAAATGGCAATCNAACAATGAAATGAAAGAAATTTTAATAAATTAACGGAAATGCCAAAAAGTCAGGTCATATCAGCTGTAGGCATTTTTTTGAAAATCAGCTGAGTGTAATTTTACTTAGGAGGAGTTACGCTAGTTAATAATACAGCTAATGAAATAACCAGTATTGCCAGGACTTTTAAAAAGCGTTTAACCAGCGTTGTAATGCGGTATCTGGGCCAGCGATTAGCGCCACCGCCAGAGAAATGTCATTTTTCTCCTTTACTGAAAGTCTCATCAATAAACTATTTTTTTAGTTTTGTTTTGGTAAGAACTTTCCGAGTCTTTTCGTTTCTTGGAACATGGTATGTGATATATGTACTAAGTACTTTACGTAATATCACGTACTTTAAGCGATGCAAGGTAAAAAATGGCAATGGTTAGTGTAGATACATAAGCAGTGATTAACATATGATAACATACCTTGTTCTCACTGTGAAAATTTTTGTATCCTGTATTTTTTGTATTTGCTATATCTTAAGTGGTCGCATCTGCAATTGCTTAGTAAAATCGGATCTGTGCCGAGCTTAATCGGATCTTTGGATGTTATTGGATGTATATGGAAAAAATGTGCGACACCTTCAACAAAAAAAATCTATGGTAAGTCCTAGCTTCCTCATGCTTACATTTAATTATACTAAAATTCAATGTGCTAAAAACTGCATACTCAACTTTTTTCTAGAGAGCGTACATAAAAATCGCGATATTTGAATGAAATTTTGCAGAATTTTCTTTACTTTTGCACAAGGTTTGGAACTCTGATTTTTGGGGTTTTGGTTGCAGAATTAACCATACTTTTATAAAAAATTAGCGAAAAATAAAATATTTAAAAAATAGTTGCCCATGTTGTAAACAATTCGCTGTACCTAAACTCTATTGACTTACTGTAGCAACTTACACGGCAATACTGGCTAATGGTCTGATTATGCATACTTCGCATAACTTCGCACAACTTCGCATAAACTTCAAACTGTAATTTCGTATGTACTTTGTATATATTTTGAATGTATTCCATTAACCAGAAATTAACAGAGTTTATAAAAACTTAGCCATCTGTTGAGTTTAGATTTTGCTTCACCTTTACTTAAGTTACATTTCTATTGCCCTGGTACAAATTATTGTGCGAAGTTGTGTGAAGTATGCATAATCAGACCATAAGATAGTAAAAATTCTTCCGTAAGACATATGAAAGATGAATGGTTATTCTAGCACAAAAGTTTTAGAAAAAGTTCTCTCATTCACCACTCGTGGTGAAAATCTATTTTGAGAGGAAGAAATTGTAAATCATTTAGATCGCGTTGCTCGCGTCGCAGTGGCCGAGTGAGCAGACGTGCCATTCGAGAGATTCGATTTCAAATCCTCGAGCAGCGAATTTTTTTTTTATTTAATTTTTTTTTATTTTCAATTGGATAGATTATTTTTTAAACTGATTTTATGCTTTTTCTATTTAAATTTATTTATTTTTTTGTTTATTGTTCTTGTTGGATAATAATTTTTTTTTTTGAATTAGTTGTTATTATTTTAACAAGTTCATTTAATTTTTAGGAACTTAGTTAATCTCACTTTTTTAAATACTCATTTTTTCTTCTTTAAGCTTAACTTTATTTAAATTTTTAGATTTTATTGTTTAAAAAACAGAAAAAAAAAATTTAATTTAATTTAATTTTCAGAAACTTTTTTTATTCTTTTTTCAATTAAATATTTTTTTAATTTAATTTTCTTTTTATTTATATATATATTTTATTTCTCAGACTTTTTTCATTCTCAATATCACGCTAAGGATAGTTGAGAGCCCTGCAGAAAGCTACACAATGAAAATGCAACACTTATATTTTTACTAGTTTTATATTTTCCGACTTTCTTACGGAGTTATGCTATGGAAAATTTTTAATTACTAAGAATTTATTCTACGTAGCGTCACGCGTATTTTTGTACCAACAAGCCATGTGATTAATTTTAAAACATAGCCAGTTAATTAAAGAAAAATAATAATGATTACATGACTTTGTGAATGTCATAATTGGCTGGAATTTACACAAAACTAAGAGCAGCAGAAAAAAGCAAAAATAAAAACACAAAAAACAGGTTGAATAATGACACCAACAGGTAAGTGCTTCTTTGGACTTTTTTTTATATTCCGTACTGCGACAAATCGCATGTACAATAATGACGAACAACGGATGACAGTCAAGCAAACAAACAGTCAACTTACCAGAGTGTGAGAGACTTGTCGGCTGGCACTAACAACCAGGTAAGACTGACTAGTACTATGTAAAAGCACTGGAATATGTTAGTATGAACGGAGTAATTAATTAAAAGACAGCGTAAAAATAAATGTATACCGAAGAAAAAAGAAAAAAAAGAGGCAAGTACTTGAATTTTTTGTGTGGTGAAACGCCCGTTGGTTAGATTTAATGAGCGTGCGAAAAAGGGATGCAACACTGCCGATGTTCATATTTGCGCTTACTTATGTATGTACACGGTTGCATGCACTAACTGACAGTTGACAGCTGCGGAGCATCACTTTTGCCATTTATTTTCGAATTTATAATGAGATCATCACTCAATGACGTTCTGTATTAAAGCCAAAGGGGAAAATGCTTGACTAAAGCTAACTTGCACTGAGACATGGGTCGTTCTTAAAAAACATGACCAATTGGTGTCCCCAGACTTTACTATTTTATATTTTGTTTCTTCAAAAAGAAAATAGAAAAATATCTGCATTTTTATAAATTATTATCGATTCTACGTAACTATATTATAAAAAAAAAATAATTAATTATCTGAAAATAACTTAAAAAATATTCTCAATGTCAAAGGTTTAGCAAAAACCTGTGTCCCGAGCCAATTTATAAAAATTTAATAGTTATTTTCAGTTGAAATAAAATTGAAAAAAAATAATATTTACAATTTTTGTTATTCAGTTTGTGTATATTAATACCATATATAGAAAAGAATGATGAAAAATAATTTTTTTGTATAATTTTTATGAAGAAAATTTGTGTCCCCAGGTTTTGGTCCCCTCTGTTACGTCCACTCATTTTATTGAAAAATGTTTGTTAAACGTTATGACGCATATATTTCTCTTATGCTTCTCCATCATAACTTAGCTAAAATCAACAAAATGTGTTTTGAACTGTTCAGTGTTGTTTATTGCGTTGTTGAGTAAGGAACCCAATTGTATGCCGGGTACGTACCCTTATTCAGTGTCAACTCTGTTACTGTTGAAAAACGGTGAGCAAAGTGATTTTTTATTTATTTTATAATTTTTTTATAAACATTTTATGTACATTAATTAAGTGGACAAATAAATTCTCCAAAATTCGAATAAAAAGCTAAAATATGGTATTTTTGAGTTAATTTGTCCCCTCTGTTACCGGTCCACTCTGTGACTTATTAACTCCAAAAACTCCAAAAATTAAAAAAAATACTGCTGGTTATGGATTCCTATTGTTGATACCATCCGTAACCTCATGAGGCCAATTATAAACATATTTGGCCAACTTAATTTTTAAAAATTACAAAATTCAGAATGGTCATGTTTTTTAAGAACGACCCACATGCTGTGGCTGTCAAAACCTTAACAATACCAAAAAAGACTATGAATAGAAATAACATACAATAACAACCACACATATACCTACGAAACTGCAACAAAAATTCGATAGCAATATTTATAAAGAAAAAATATTGCGAATTCACAAATTAATGTCTAGCTAAAAAAAACATGCAACAAAAACCAATATTTCGCACCGTCATAATTGCAAACTTTAATTTTTTTAGCATTCATCATTATTTGTAAAAAGTATTACAAAAAAAACAACGTTCTTTGTGCGCATGAATCAACTAAATTACTGTCATCAATAATATGACAACTTCAAGGTGTAAGCAACCCTGCGCAATGTGCAAAAGTCTCCGCAAATAAAGCGCAAAATAGCCTTTTGTCTAGTACATTTGCATGCAAATTGTGCCAAGGTTGAGGCTTGAACAATATTTTTTTTTTTTTGCAATAAACCGTTTTTATTTAATTTTTTTATGAAATTTTGGTTTCGCATTTTTACAACACCATTAATTTTGCTGTACAACTTTGTATGTTGTGTTGCAGCACACCCACTAAAACCGAATAGAAGACAAATAAAGAAACCATACACGCTTTCATAGAGCGGCAACACATGTTTTTGAAAAACTTTTTTGTTTTTTTTTTTGTTTTGCTTATTTATACTTCGCTTACCGTTATTCGATAGTCATCACGTTTCGGTACATGGCACACTCTTGCCTTAACAATCAACTGGCAAATCCGCAAAGCAACCAAATTATCACGTTATTTTGCGTAAGAGCGCATAGAAATCACAGCTGCAGCGTTGCATTTTCGTTTTGAGTTATGTTATTTGGTGGGAGTGTGTGTGCGCATTGAATTTGAAAGCAAAAGTCAAAGTCACAGCGCAACAAGTCAATGTCAAACTTATAAATAAAGCAATGCGTGTGTCAACATAATTTCTATGCGCACATACATAGATATGTACATATGTAGATATGTATGCATGCGTAAATGTGCACTACCTATTTACATTTGAATCTACAGAATTTTTTGAGTGCGTCAGGGTAGATATGCTGCTGTCGAAAAACTTGACATGAAATAGAAGAACGACGAAAACATGAAAATTTAAATGAGAAATAAAAACAGCAACTGAGTATATTACCTATTTGAAGATATACATATGTACCTACGTTGGGAAAACACCGATTTTTTCACAAAACAGCAGCTTTAAGAATTCTTATTCAACTTCGATATAATTGAGCTGTTACAGACATTTATCAGAAAAAAAAAGTAAATATATCTATTCATCCTTTCTCCACCCAACAACCATATGAACATTAGGGCGGTCCAAATTAAGCAAAGTCGGAAATTTAATGCGCTCATTGCCGAAATCCGTTTATAAAAAACGCGCCCAATATTTTCCATGCATTTTGTATGGATAAAAATAATTTTGCGTAGAAGTCGTATAAAATTCTTGAAAATCAATATTTTTCGATCGAAAAACTCTGGTTCTCTCTTCTTCGAATAACAGTACCCAATTATTATTTTATTTTTTTATAAAATACTTTTTATAGGTCCCCCAAAAACCCTAATAAAGGAAATGGGGGACCCATAAAAAATTTTTAGTATGAAAATTTTTAGTATGAAAATTTTTTAATTAAACAATTGGGTATTATTATTGAAAGAGTTTTGCGATCGGAAAATATTGATTCTTAAGAAATCTATAAAATTCTCTTTACCCACATGAAATACATGGAAAATTTGTGCGCTTTGAGCGACCTCTAAATATACTTTGTCATTTCAAAATAAAAAAATGGAGTATCTATATTTTTTCGATACAAAACAATCGTAGGGGGTGAAACCATTAAGAGTCGGATTTTATTTCTTCTACATGCATTTTTTTTTACCACCCTAATGTCATACATGGTAATTCTCAAGTCAGTACATTTAATTTCTACAATTTCCAAGTAATCAAACCATTGACCTCAATTTTGTCGCTTGATATTTCTGATGCACGTTTACTTAGTATTGCTGTTGTTTTTGATTTTTTTCTTTCCATTACTTTTTATCATTGACAACATGTCTTTTCGAGTTGTTGTCGTCGCCGCTTTTCGCTATCGTTGCTGCTTGTTTGATACCGCACGTTCAGTGGGCATACTCGCATGTCCATATGTACATATGTATAAATGTTCATTGGTGTCTTTGGGTGCAGTTGTAACGGAGTTACTTGAATTAATAACAGCGTTGCATTTCCATGCGGGTATTATGCAAAGTACACACGTTTCAGCCGTTTAACCAATATAGTGACATTGGACACCTGGTGCCATATATACATACATTGTCGATGAAATAGTAGGAGTGCGATGTTTTGACCAGTTTGTTATTTTTTTTTTTTTAATTTCATCAAAACTTAAAGTTTTAAGTTGGTAAAAAATCCCGTTGATTTTTAGAATTTTTTTGGTTGAAGGTGTTTCGCATTTTTTCCATAAAAAAATATGTTAGACAATTTTGTTTTATATGGAAGACACTGCCAGCAAAAAAAAACTAAAGTTAGCGGGATTTTTCAGCAGCTTAGAACTTGCATTTCACTGCATTCCAAAATGTTTAATTAAAGTAAAAGATGTGAGTGCAGCATACTACACTCATGTGGTTCTTGCAATCTCCTGAGATGCTTTAACTTTTTTTTCAAGTGCTCGCTATAAAAATGATTGCTATTTAAACAAGTAGTATAATTGTCTTATGTACTTAAAAGAAAGATAAAGAATATGATAATATTAAGATTGGACAACATCGCACAGTGGTCTTAGAGTGGCAGAAACTCCAAGTTTAAAAATGCCTCGAATAGCCAACTGAGTGGTTGGGTCGATTCTTGACATGCCTATTAACGCGATCTAACTCTTTTTGCAGAGGAAAATGTCAACATTAACTAGTATTCAAAGGGCTTTTAATTCAGTGTTATATTTATCGTAAAGATCTGTTTTTGTTGGTAGCTTAGTCAGTTTTAATCCGAAGTACAATAGTATAAAAGGGTTGCCCTTTAACGATATTTCATTATTTTTCCTAGTTCTTTCAGAGTTCAGAACATTTAAAGAATTTTTAACGACTTTATGAAGAGCGTAACTAACTGCTTTGCACCAACGTGCGCTGAGGAGTTGTTGTGCTTACGACGTTCATTAATCTCTGTGTAAACTGTTGAAACAAGTTCCAGCTGCTACAAACTGCTAGCCTTGTGTATATCTTTTATAGACTGGACGCTTGACATTGGCAGATCCGCATATAAATTGTGGCAAAAAGTAGTAACAGAAACCCGATTTAACGAAAATTTTGCAATGTAGTACCCTTGTCTAGGACTGCAGAAGCACAAAAAGTGGCATACATTGAGGAATTTCTTCGCCCACTACATTAAGGAGCAAGTATGTATGGTAGATGGTAACCGAGTTTAATAAAATTCGATTGTGCTTTTTTACCGGTTTGCAAGTCAGTGAGCAGATTTCAGATTTAAGTTTTTCTGATTAAAACTAAGCTACACACCGATTTTCATTAAAATCGGATAACAGTTAGCACTTCCGCCAATTTATGCGATTTTTCACGTTTCTCCATTTTTAAGCAAAAATACGTACTAAATTTGTACTTTTTGCCATATGTATTTTAAATATATGGCGCTCTTCCACTGTGCATCGGCTTGAAACGTACATATGTATGCACTGTTCAATCATCCAACTCGTTGGGCAAAAGTTTAGANACCGAGTTTAATAAAATTCGATTGTGCTTTTTTACCGGTTTGCAAGTCAGTGAGCAGATTTCAGATTTAAGTTTTTCTGATTAAAACTAAGCTACACACCGATTTTCATTAAAATCGGATAACAGTTAGCACTTCCGCCAATTTATGCGATTTTTCACGTTTCTCCATTTTTAAGCAAAAATACGTACTAAATTTGTACTTTTTGCCATATGTATTTTAAATATATGGCGCTCTTCCACTGTGCATCGGCTTGAAACGTACAATATGTATGCACTGTGCAATCATCCAACTCGTTGGGCAAAAGTTTAGAATGGTATGCATACGTGCGCTCTGATGCGAGCATATCAAGTATTAGCGTGACACTTTGTAATCGATTGTTGATTACGGTAATGAATTCATGCATGCTGTACGCACGCACAACTTTCTGCTCAACTGCATACATATGAATACGTATGTTTGTACGAGTACATGTTTATGAAGCTGTTGTCCGATTTGTAATGCATTAAGTATGCTTTTATTCTTTATGGTAAGAAAAATAAAAGTGTTCGCGTTCAGCTGGCGTTAACCCAAAACCCCCTTGGGCTTGACTTTTTTGCAATGAAAAAANAATTCAGTGTTATATTTATCGTAAAGATCTGTTTTTGTTGGTAGCTTAGTCAGTTTTAATCCGAAGTACAATAGTATAAAAGGGTTGCCCTTTAACGATATTTCATTATTTTTCCTAGTTCTTTCAGAGTTCAGAACATTTAAAGAATTTTTAACGACTTTATGAAGAGCGTAACTAACTGCTTTGCACCAACGTGCGCTGAGGAGTTGTTGTGCTTACGACGTTCATTAATCTCTGTGTAAACTGTTGAAACAAGTTCCAGCTGCTACAAACTGCTAGCCTTGTGTATATCTTTTATAGACTGGACGCTTGACATTGGCAGATCCGCATATAAATTGTGGCAAAAAGTAGTAACAGAAACCCGATTTAACGAAAATTTTGCAATGTAGTACCCTTGTCTAGGACTGCAGAAGCACAAAAAGTGGCATACATTGAGGAATTTCTTCGCCCACTACATTAAGGAGCAAGTATGTATGGTAGATGGTAACCGAGTTTAATAAAATTCGATTGTGCTTTTTTACCGGTTTGCAAGTCAGTGAGCAGATTTCAGATTTAAGTTTTTCTGATTAAAACTAAGCTACACACCGATTTTCATTAAAATCGGATAACAGTTAGCACTTCCGCCAATTTATGCGATTTTTCACGTTTCTCCATTTTTAAGCAAAAATACGTACTAAATTTGTACTTTTTGCCATATGTATTTTAAATATATGGCGCTCTTCCACTGTGCATCGGCTTGAAACGTACATATGTATGCACTGTTCAATCATCCAACTCGTTGGGCAAAAGTTTAGAATGGTATGCATACGTGCGCTCTGATGCGAGCATATCAAGTATTAGCGTGACACTTTGTAATCGATTGTTGATTACGGTAATGAATTCATGCATGCTGTACGCACGCACAACTTTCTGCTCAACTGCATACATATGAATACGTATGTTTGTACGAGTACATGCTTATGAAGCTGTTGTCCGATTTGTAATGCATTAAGTATGCTTTTATTCTTTATGGTAAGAAAAATAAAAGTGTTCACGTTCAGCTGGGGTTAACCCAAAACCCCCTTGGACTTGACTTTTTTGCAATGAAAAAAGCGTAAGCTTAAATTTGGCATATAAATTAAGTCGATTAATTCGCATTGCTTTAGAGTGTTCGTATAAAATTATGTTTGTTATTTGGGTTTTTACAATTTCGCTACAAACATTTTTTGGTATGGCTTGGCACTGCTAACTAGTTATTTAGTCAGTCAGCCAAAATACATAAAAATTGNTTGGCATATAAATTAAGTCGATTAATTCGCATTGCTTTAGAGTGTTCGTACAAAATTATGTTTGTTATTTGGGTTTTTACAATTTCTCTACAAACATTTTTTGGTATGGCTTGGCACTGCTAACTAGTTATATAGTCAGTCAGCCAAAATACATAAAAATTTTTGGCATAAACGTAGAGACCACTGGTCTTGGATTAAAACGACAAAAGTTTCTAGAGCCAAATAACAAGTAGAAACCGGTTTTAAATTAGGAATTTTAGAAATTCTAAAGTATATTTCAAAAGGCAGATACAAATAATATACTTAGTTGAGGCTTTTAAAACGGTTCTAAAAATTCCGCAAGACTTGCAATAGTAAAAATACGCTTTCAGTTACATAAAATATAGTTTCTAGTTTTCAAGAAAATTCATTCGCTACTTTTAGCTACTCTGCTTGAGGAGAAGGAAAGCAAGCAAAATATTATGTGGTCTTTATGGAGATGATGCTGTGGCAGAAAAAGTCAAGCCGACCAGAATTGGGGAATTCATTCTCTTTCTCTCTGCAAAGCGCTGCACGATGCGCGGATTTTCAACCGTACTAATATTCGTACATGTGTTGAACTGTCAGTCGACGTCTGAAAAGCCTGAAAAAGCACTAAATCATCTGTTCAGTCTTGAATGCCGAAAGCCACACCGCCTAAAAACCTGCCATGTAGCTTCAGCTTAAGGTTAGCGATTTTATACATTTGGTAAGTTGTTTTTTTTTTTTTGTAGCACAGCTTGTGGAAATTCTCAAAAGCATCAAGCTACGAGTAGCTTTATAAAACACGACAATATAAACATGTATGTAAAAATACTACCTACACCGCAAATATTAAATAATTATCTATCTTGTTTTAATCATCTTTGCCGCGACTATTTAAGCAGATGATTGATTTGACAACCCTACAAGCAGTGGCACAAATTACGAAAAATAACAAGAAATTGAAACGCAAAAAACGCATTCATCCAAAAACCAAACAAGCAAACCGTTATAAAACCTTGACGAACTGTCTGTGAGTGACGCCCATAACACGTACGTAAATGACAAGATGAATGGCGGTGCGGCAAGCGAAAAATTCGATTGTAAAAGATGAAAAGCGGATAACTGAGGCAGCTAAGTTTAAAAATAAATGCCACTTATGATGAAACAAAAAATGCAAATATAAAAAAGGTGAAAAATGTAAATGCGAATGAGCATAAGGCAGCAACTGTATACAACAATTTACAAGACAACGGACAACCGACATGTATGTAAAAAGTGTTAAATAAGGAGAAGTAAACAGCATCGCTAAATACATTAAAAAAAAGCGAGAACTAATTTAAATAAAAGCAATAAAAAGAAAAAAATTGAAACCAAATTGCGTACGTTTCGAGCAAAAGAGGTCGCGCTACGATCGTCNTTTCTGCTCAACTGCATACATATGAATACGTATGTTTGTACGAGTACATGCTTATGAAGCTGTTGTCCGATTTGTAATGCATTAAGTATGCTTTTATTCTTTATGGTAAGAAAAATAAAAGTGTTCACGTTCAGCTGGGGTTAACCCAAAACCCCCTTGGGCTTGACTTTTTTGCAATGAAAAAAGCGTAAGCTTAAATTTGGCATATAAATTAAGTCGATTAATTCGCATTGCTTTAGAGTGTTCGTACAAAATTATGTTTGTTATTTGGGTTTTTACAATTTCTCTACAAACATTTTTTGGTATGGCTTGGCACTGCTAACTAGTTATATAGTCAGTCAGCCAAAATACATAAAAATTTTTGGCATAAACGTAGAGACCACTGGTCTTGGATTAAAACGACAAAAGTTTCTAGAGCCAAATAACAAGTAGAAACCGGTTTTAAATTAGGAATTTTAGAAATTCTAAAGTATATTTCAAAAGGCAGATACAAATAATATACTTAGTTGAGGCTTTTAAAACGGTTCTAAAAATTCCGCAAGACTTGCAATAGTAAAAATACGCTTTCAGTTACATAAAATATAGTTTCTAGTTTTCAAGAAAATTCATTCGCTACTTTTAGCTACTCTGCTTGAGGAGAAGGAAAGCAAGCAAAATATTATGTGGTCTTTATGGAGATGATGCTGTGGCAGAAAAAGTCAAGCCGACCAGAATTGGGGAATTCATTCTCTTTCTCTCTGCAAAGCGCTGCACGATGCGCGGATTTTCAACCGTACTAATATTCGTACATGTGTTGAACTGTCAGTCGACGTCTGAAAAGCCTGAAAAAGCACTAAATCATCTGTTCAGTCTTGAATGCCGAAAGCCACACCGCCTAAAAACCTGCCATGCAGCTTCAGCTTAAGGTTAGCGATTTTATACATTTGGTAAGTTGTTTTTTTTTTTTTGTAGCACAGCTTGTGGAAATTCTCAAAAGCATCAAGCTACGAGTAGCTTTATAAAACACGACAATATAAACATGTATGTAAAAATACTACCTACACCGCAAATATTAAATAATTATCTATCTTGTTTTAATCATCTTTGCCGCGACTATTTAAGCAGATGATTGATTTGACAACCCTACAAGCAGTGGCACAAATTACGAAAAATAACAAGAAATTGAAACGCAAAAAACGCATTCATCCAAAAACCAAACAAGCAAACCGTTATAAAACCTTGACGAACTGTCTGTGAGTGACGCCCATAACACGTACGTAAATGACAAGATGAATGGCGGTGCGGCAAGCGAAAAATTCGATTGTAAAAGATGAAAAGCGGATAACTGAGGCAGCTAAGTTTAAAAATAAATGCCACTTATGATGAAACAAAAAATGCAAATATAAAAAAGGTGAAAAATGTAAATGCGAATGAGCATAAGGCAGCAACTGTATACAACAATTTACAAGACAACGGACAACCGACATGTATGTAAAAAGTGTTAAATAAGGAGAAGTAAACAGCATCGCTAAATACATTAAAAAAAAGCGAGAACTAATTTAAATAAAAGCAATAAAAAGAAAAAAATTGAAACCAAATTGCGTACGTTTCGAGCAAAAGAGGTCGCGCTACGATCGTCCCAACGCACACAATGTGTAAACCGAATGCAATAATAGCAACTGCCTCGCAAAGCACTCACTTGAAACTCGACGAATGCATGCTTTATATCCATTAAATGCAGAATTTCTTGAGGTAGGACCAATGCGAAATGTGTGCAACACGTAGTGAATGCAGCAGCGGCAGCAACAACACGCAAATATGTTGAAAGAAAAATAAACAACAAGCTGAAGCTGAAAAAACTCAACAAAGCGTTAAATTGACAGGCGCATAGGAATAAACAATGGCAGGGAAGTAATTAATATACATACATACGCACACATGCACTTATGCTCATACATAAAAAAAAAAAACTACACACAAGAGCTTATGCGAAAGGCAATACGTGTATGCAGCATGCAACGCAAAAAGCGCTCGAGCGAAGCCGTAGCTGTGCCGAACTGCAATTAGACGCATGCAACTCTGCTAAGCAGACATAGGTGTTTTTCTTTTTGCATGTCACAATGAGGGAATGTCATTGCATGCGCATGATTGAAACACAACAACAACAACAACAACAACAACAAAAGACACTAGCATAAGGTAGTGAAAACAAAGAATATGTAGTAGAAGCAAGAAACGAGCGCGCAGTAGGACAAGCGAAGAGAAAAAAATGCATTTGCGTGCTGCAAACATGTAGTCGGTGGTCGGTCGGTCACCCCGTATAAAACAAAACAAAAAAAAAAACACCAAAAGCAGACGCCGCCGCAGCAGCAACTTTCGTTGCAACGAATGCAACAGTCGAACCAAGTTTCAAGATTGTCGTCATTGCTGTTCACTCAAACGAATGCGAACCAAAGCAAAGAAAGGACAAACGGCGAAGAAGAATTGAACACCGATGCCTAAAATTACATGCAATAAAATTTCATTAAAAAAATGCAAAATGTGTGCAAAAGTGCATACAGGCAAAACAGCAGAGAGGCAAACAACAAAAAAGAAATATTAATTTGTGTGCCTGCTGGCTCGCAGTCGAAAATACGGTGTCCTTCATACTTTGTGCGCCGCACGAAAGCAGTGTGCGAGTATGTATTTTTGCCACCACCGTTGACCGACTGCCACTTGCGATGAGCGCACTTCATTGAGGTGGCAATGACATTTTCGCCTCATTGGCACATGCAAAATGAAGGAACGTAAAGGTAAGCGAATTGCATCACTGCATGCACCGTTATCGAGTTGCATGCATGTCGGCTGCGATAGCGGTCGTCGTGTGTTCGCTGGAACGATCATTGCCGATTGTCTGACGCACATACACGTATGCCTGTATGTACATACATATGTGTGTGTGTGTGTGCATGCTTGCAAAACGAAAAGGAGTGTAAACGCCCAAATTGCAAGTACCTACATTTATTGCATTCGCTCTTTTTTTGTTGTTGTTTATTTGTTCGTGCACTCGTCGCTCCTTTGTCGCTTCGAAATGCGCCATTCATACGTACAACCGTTAGCTGAAATTCGTGCACTCGTGCATACGGGCACACGGGTTCGTTACATTAACATTGAACTGGAATTGGGTTACTGGCACAATGTACGAAAATTTTGCTCTTTTTATGCGCCCTTGTGCGCAATATTGTTTTTTTTTTATTGCTTCTTGTTTTGTAATTTGCCGCTGTGGCCTAAATTTTGAGGGCAGCTGATGACCTGATTTCGCAAGGATGTAATGCAGAATATGATCTTGACCTTTTCAAGGTGAACTGCGTCGGGGGTATCATTGGACAAGGAAGAATTGTGTTATGGAGAACATATTTAGTAGGTATCATCAACAAAAGAATGTATAGAAACTAATATTTGATACATACAATCAAATCGTTAGATATACTATGTATAGTAATTGACTTGAGGGCTCAGGTGATTTATTGCGCCGTCTGAATGGGCATATGTATGTCAATACTTGATTCAAAGGTTGAGAGTTGGCATCGAGAGCAGGGACATAACAATTATAAGTTTTATCGGAAATACATTGTTCCATGACAGTTATTAGATGAGAAATATTTTTTTTTATTTCGCCGATAAGAGTTATAACCCAACGTTTATTGTTATGCAGGAGAAATATGTTTTCCGTCGCCAATAAGAGTTATTTCACCCAACGTTTATTTTTACGTTGTCTGATAACAGTTATTTCACTCCTCCTCTTTTATTTTCATCATCTTTATCTTTTTCTCAATCTCCGTTTTCGTCAGAGAAATATTATTTTATCAGTTATAACCTTAGTCGATCCAATGTTCAAGAAAAATGCTTTGATGGATGAAAAAGCCTTTCAGGGGAGATTCTGTAACCAGTTAGCGACAAGTTTCGAATCGATATCGCACTTGTTGACGTAAAAATATTTCATATCATACGTCAACAAAACCGGTTCGAAAATTGTCGCTAACTGGTTACAAAATCTGCCCCCATGCCTACAAAAATGATATCGTCCGATTCAGCCGGAACAAAAATGCTTCAAACAAGTAAGAGTTTCTCTGTATTTTGGCCTCGAGCCGACATCTTTCATTTAAATCAGTTTTAAAAGCTCTATTGGCTCCTTCATTCGGGTTTCGATAGGCGAGTCTCCCCTGAACCGTTTTTCCATATTTTTGGCCTATGTTCGCTTTTATTCCAAACCTAAATGTTTCAGTACGGAGTTTCGAGACCATTGGTTCTTTTAAAATCGGTACCGAATATCGGTCAATACCTAAAAGTATTAAAATAGCACATCACTACTGCTGCCATCTCGACTGTGACGTCGGCAAAAGAGCTGATTCTGTCAAATTCACTGAGAGCCGATTTGCGGTGTTGCCAACGGCGCCAATTTCGGTATTCTCTCCACCGTGACGCAAACGTAACGAACGCATCACGGTGGCAGGCTTAAGACGACAATAACTCAACAAAAGTTATCGACTAGCAATACCTTCAACACAAGCCATTGTTCTAGATAGTATTGTTAAAACCAGAACAGGTTTTATTAAACTCGGTAAAAGATTTGGTTAGTTTTCATCAGAATTGTGCAATTAAATATTTGTGTTTCTGTTTATAAAAAATAATATTTATTTCCATAAACCACACAAGCAAAAAATTCACATTTACAAAATAACCGTCCAATGCTATCTAAGATAGGGTAAATAAATGCTGAAGTGCACAAAATGCAAATTTCGCTTTTAATCCCAGCCATTTTTTGCTTATGGCAACCGCATTTGAGCAATTTAGAACAAGCAATTAGCAATACAGCTGGCCGACAATCCGGATAATTTGCATAATTACGCGATTTTGATGTATGCTGGTAAGCTATTTGAAATTTTTTTTTAAATGTGGGTAATTTAGTTTTTTCACCTAAATTTTATTTGTAGCGGCATTTTGGGGTTACACTGCAATTTTAACGCTCCAGTTCACAAAATTTACTAACCAGCAGAAAGCGAAGAAAAAGCAATATTATCACCAATACAAATAGTACATAGTTGAGTGGAATAATAAAAGCGAAAATAAGGGCGAAATGCCGAAAAAAATTAAAGAATTAAAAAGAAAAAATAAATAAATAAAACGCACGTAAGCCTAAGCAAATGAAAAAAAAACTGCAGTAAATTTGCAAGTGACCCTGAAATTTAGCAGAACAAAGGGGCAGCGGTGCGAGTGGCAGTGCTGGTGTTGGCTATGTAATGTGAAATTTGTGGTTGTTGCACGTAACCTTGTCCTAGTTTGTAGACGTCAAGCAAAAACTACCACCAACACCAGTTGATGGTAGATATAACAAAAACAAAAAAGTTCACTTAAATGTGTCAACAGCTGGCAAGTAAGTACATACATACTTACACAATATTACTACATATGTACATATGCAGCTCTAAATATTCGTAGTAACAGTAAAAATTTTACTGCTAAGTATAAACTCGTAGGGTCTCTTCACCTCGTCCTTAGCTAAAGTAGTACATTAGTGCACAAGCGGTCAAGGGCGATCGACTGCATGCAGCACAGCGTTGCATGTGGCTAGGAAATACTGCAGTTCACGATGTAGTGAACCCAAAGCAATATTCCATACATAGAAATAAATTCTTACATACTAAACTTTTCTCTAAATTTGAAATGGCTCTGATTATTTACTGTGGTACATATGTATAGAGCGGGGTCGCAGGCGCATCTTTTAGAGGCAGCAGGCGCACTCACCAGCGTGTAACCTCGACCTCAAAATCCTAGTTAATCTGTGCAGCACTGCGGGTGTGCTGTATATACGTATATATGTATGTAGATATGCATGCAGTTGCACCCCACAGTGTTGTTGCACTTACGAGTGACAACAGCATCCGTGTGCAGATATTTTGTATCAATGCCAATATGGAACACATGTTGTGAGAGGTGGAGGTTTTCATACATATAAAAATATATATATATATGTATGCATTATATTTACCATTGGATGTAAATCAATACTTTCGCTTTATACCACTGTCAAAGTTAATCGATATAGGAATTAAGATTATTTTCTGCACAGAGGTGTCTAGTCACAACTTTAAATTCTCCATGCTTTTTGCAGTTACTGTAAATAAACGAATATGAATGCTCGCTGCGAACATGAAAAAATTGCTAGTACAGAACGCATGCAAACTAAAAGCCATACTCTTCCAAAATCATTCGACACAGACCCGTCCCCAGATGAAGATCGCTTTTAAATTAAGGATTTTTGGCATGGCGAATAGTCTATCATTCGAAGGCGAATGAAAAGGTGTGTTCCCAAAGCAACAGAAAGTGTGTCTGAAGTCAAGTTGGATTTTATTATTTCTTGTAAATTTTCCTATACTACGGGAAACAAAACCAGAAGGTCCGGAAACTATGGCAACAGACAGCACATAACTCGAAATAATTAAAAATGAAGGACTCTTGAAGGGTATTGTGGAACGGTTTTCAACCATCCCTTGCCATCCTTGAAAATCGTTCCACAATACATCATATTTTTAGCCTGCCGGAAACCAAAAATAAACTCCTATAAAGTTTCTTTTTTCTTATGATGTCGGCTAGGCAATGGAACTGGCAAGTTTTGAGGAAAATTTTATTGTTTCCTACTGGTTTTAAGCTATTTTTAAATACTTAAATACCGTTGAAAAAAAGTTCTAACATCATAATAAAATAAAACCTTATTGCACATCTACAGGCCTGGTGCCTTGATTTGACCTCTCATTTTTGAAATCCAAAAAACGGTGCAGATCTGTTGGTCTTCAGAAAAAATTCCTTCGCCTATTGTATATGTATAGGAGTATATGAATATGTACATTAGCGTGGGGCGAAAATCCGCTTTTTTAGAATTTTGATTGGTAATAGCAAAAATATGGTTCATTATGCTCTAAAATAAATCTGTGAAATGTGAAAATTTTTGGTCAATATCCTAGGCTCGCCCATGTCCACCAAAGTTCAAGTATTAAAAAAATTTTTTTTTAGCTAACTTCGATTTTCTACAAAAAACGTCCATATACCAAATTATGTAGGACTAATACTTTCGAAGATTATTGCAATTTTATTAAAAAAAATTTATTAATTAATTTATTTATTAATTTTTATTTTTTGAGCATATTGAACTTTGATAGACTTGGGCAAGCCTAGGATATTGACCAAAAAATTCCAAATTTCACACAGATTTTTTTAAAGCATAATTAATCATATTTTTGCTATTACCAATCAATATTCTAAAAAAGCGGATTTTCGGCCCACGCTAATGTACATAGTTAATTTTTTTTCGAACAGATGGCAACCCTAATGAAAAATATTTTCAAACATAAGTTTTCTTAAAAGTCTTTCGTTTTAGGAACATTTTTTACTATTCCACTGGACATGTGCATAATTTAAATAAATTCTAGTTTTCAAACTGGTGGAAACCTTCTTTAAAAGCATTTTCAAACTAAAACCTTTTTAATCTCTTTCGTCTGATATTCTCAAATGCAGTTCAGAAATAAATCCATTTCAAACCCTTCTGGATTGATAGCCATTTCTTAATAATTTGACTTGTTAAATAACATAAATTTAACTTTTTTAAAAGGTGCCAACTCTATTCAAACACAAAAAAATTAAAATGTCAAACTAAATATTTCGTAGCACTCTCTCATTTGGCACCCATATTTTAATATTTCATATAACTTGAACATAAATTAACCAAATTCGACTTTTCAAACAGGTGGCAACCTTCTTAAAAATATTTTCCACTACTACCTTCTTAAACCTCTTTCGGACTGGTACCAATATGGTGAAACATATGCCAGTTACCTTATTTCCTCAATTCAAATTCAATTTAATTATTTTTTAATCATTTTTGTTGATACCCATATATCTAATTTTATACATAATTGTTTTAACGTTTTTAAACATTTTTGCATTATTTTTTTTCGGAAAAGTGGAGCCTTATTGCCCATCTACGCCACAAGTCCTCACACATCATTTCTGAAAATTGAGTGAATATCAAGTAGCATTAATAAATAAATATTTTAAAGTAAATTTTTTAACAGTTGGCAACTCCTCCCGAAAAAGTAAAACAGATCTCATGACCAGGACAAAGTCCCTTCGCATATTACATATAGTATATTTCTTATAATTTTAATTAATTACTTTTAATGGAAATCGAACCACGATAACTTAAATTTCACGATTTTTCACTGTACACATAAGTACAACACATATTATTTCTTTGCCCCTTCTCCGCCCCCTCCGACTCACCTGATGATATCGAATTTGCCGAATCGCTGCGTGGTGTATGCTGCTGCATGTTGAGTCCATTATGTTGCATTCCCATATTTCCACCTAATACACTACTCATCAAACCGTTCATTAGACCCTGATTCAATGTTGTATGCAACATATTGTTATTTAAATGCATATTATTATTATTATTATTGTTATTATTTTGTGCATTTTGCTGCTGATTAACAAGATGCCCGTTACCCAGTTGATGGCCATGTCCCAAAGCACCACCGCCACCGCCATTGCCTCCACCATTGCCATTATTGAAATTTCCGCCATTAGCAATGTGGCCAGCTGCGTTGCCATTCATATTATTGTTGATGCCATTGCCACCGCCCAATGGTGGTAAGGGTATTATAGTGGTCTGTGGCGGTAGCAACGCCGCACAGCCATGTGCTGCAGTGATCACGCTGTGACCACCACCATGTCCATTAAAGGCGGCATCATACCAAAGATCTGGTTCTCCATAGACGGGCGAATCGAGTGGTGAGGGCGAGAGTGCGGTGCTGAGAACGAGGCCGTTGGAGGATGAGGTGACTTCGGTGGACGAATCTTCGTGCATGCGAAAGGCGAAACCGCCGTTATTCGACCAACGTCGCTTCATCATTGTTGTTTGCGTGCGGCCAATCAGGGTGGAAATTTTGAAAAATTTTTAACGGCCTTTGGGAAATTGTTGATTTTTAGTGCAGTTTTACACTGCACAAATTTATTGCACTTAAGTTCACAATTATTTGCTAATTTATTTGGTTTTTTTTTTTTAACCTTTTTCAAGTTGTTTAATGTGTGTGTATGTAGGTGTGTAAAGAATTTATTAATTTTGCCAATTTAACGCTTTTTGTGCGCTTTTTGTTTTTTTTTGCGTATATGTAGTACTTTTACGCGNTTTATTGCACTTAAGTTCACAATTATTTGCTAATTTATTTGGTTTTTTTTAACCTTTTTCAGGTTGTTTAATGTGTGTGTATGTAGGTGTGTAAAGAATTTATTAATTTTGCCAATTTAACGCTTTTTGTGCGCTTTTTGTTTTTTTTGCGTATATGTAGTACTTTTACGCAACTTTTTCTTAAATTTGATATTTTTTGCGCACTAATTTATGCACAAAAAACATGCTTGTTGTTGCTTCGAAAACTCAAAAATTTTTTATTGAAATAAATGCACCTTTCCAATCTAAAATCAATAATGAGAAATTAGGTATGAAAAATTAATTAACCGCAAAAAAATTTTCAGATATATATTTTTTTTAAATATCGCCAACAACGCTGTGGCACGTGAGTGTGTGTGTCTGTGTGTTAATTGTATTCGGGCCCGAAAGAAACTTATTTGTAAAGGCGTCTCTGCGATTTTTATTGAACGACTTCATTCGTCCTCCTGACTTTAAAATGCGCACTTTTTCACTGAAACGAGACACAATACAGAGAGAGAGAGAGAGGGAGAGATGGGAGAGAAAAAATAATGAGTTAGCGCAAACATCAGGTTAAAAACTGCTTTCTTTTTACTTATTTGTATACATACTTTTTCTTTCTTTACGTCGCCTTAATTGGTTGAACATTTTTTCTGTTTTTTTTGCATTTTAATGTTCCTTAATTATTTAATTTCGAACTCTTACTTTGTACTTTTTGCGCGTGTTATTGGTTGTTCATTGCGGTTTAAATGCTTAAAATCTAGCTTTAAAAACGGGTCAGAAAAATGTTGTTTAGACTACTGCAACTCAACTTTGCTTCTGCATATTAATTTTAATAGCTTTTTTTTTTATTTTGTTGTTTGTGGTCTTGAAAATTGCATTTCATTATTGATTTTTCGATTGTAGAAAAATTTGTATACTTAAATATTCAAACGACATTTAGGTGCATACATTTTTCTATAATTTGTTACTTTCAAGATCGTTTGAATGCAACTCTGTAGGCAGCGTTAATTAAGCTTTTGGCGTTTAAGATTTTCGCCATCAAGACCAATGGAAATATGTATGTAGTTTAATAATATTTTTATATAAATGGCTTTAGTTTATTTTATTCTATTGCATTTGCATTTTATGAAGTTGAAAACCTTGATAACGGGAAGCATTTGGTTTTTTGTTTACATAGGTGATGACTATTACAGGATCATTTCGTGACTAGTTTCGAGCCACCCCATAATGATTTCGAACTAGGCCACAATTGTCCTGAAGTAATCCTAAAGTGGTTCTAAAAAAGTTGTGAACTTGTCCTATAGTGATCTTGAACAAGTCTTGAAACGGCCCCGAAGTGTGCTCTTACCTCTTACCCAAATGATCCCTAAGTAGCCCCAAAATGTTTCTGAACAAATCCCAAAATAATGCCGATCTAGACCGCAAATGTTCTTGAAATAGTCCTGAACAGGCAACAAAACGGACTTGAAACAGTCCCTTATTAATCCGAAAATGATCCCGAACCAGGCCCAAAATGGTCCTCTAGTAGTCCTGAACCTGAACTAGCCTCGAAATGGTCCTGAAGTAGGCCAAAACCGCTAACGAGCTAGTTTCGAAATTTTTTTGAAATAGTCTAGAACAAACCCCAAAATACTCCTCAAATAGTCGTAAACTACTTCCAAAATTATAACAAAATGCCCTTGAAATAGTCCTGAGCAGGTCTCGAAATGGTCCTAAACCAGTGGCTAACTACGCCCAACATGGTCCCGAAATAGCCCTGAACTATTCCATAAATACACATTTCTTCACACAATAAAAAGTTACAAATTTTCTGCTGAGTTAAGACAAAGTTCTACAANACTCCTCAAATAGTCGTAAACTACTTCCAAAATTATAACAAAATGCCCTTTAAATAGTCCTGAGCAGGTCTCGAAATGGTCCTAAACCAGTGGCTAACTACGCCCAACATGGTCCCGAAATAGCCCTGAACTATTCAATAAAAACACATTTCTTCACACAATAAAAAGTTACAAATTTTCTGCTGAGTTAAGACAAAGTTCTACATGGTACTAGTTCCGGCATCGAATACTTGCGGAGAGTTAATCACGACGGTGCCCAGTACATCCCAAGTCTGGTATGCCGATTTATGCGCGGTCGCCCATGTATCATAGGTCAAATACTTTTGCAGTTCGGGGAGCGTTCTTAAGCCAGACCACATGCATTTCAGCATTCCTTAGAACCCAAGTTTACATTGTACAAATTTAGAATTTATTCCATAAGAAAGTAAATCAAATACACTTTGAAGCCAACCTCATTCAAATACAAAGAGCATTTCAGCCAACGTTGGAAAAAAGTTCAAATAAACTGAGAAAAACTTGCTTTCCTTCCTTATTTTCGAACAAGTGGTTATTTTGACAAATAAATAAGAAGAAAACTAAAATATGCCCCTGAAAGTTCAACCAACTTGTTGCATTGATGTTAAAACAAAAGACGACAATGAAACGAAAGCAGCAATTTAAAATTAGCCTAGCGTGTAATCGTATGAAAAATCACAGAAATTTACGAAAATACACAATTTCGAGAATTTAAAAGAAAATATATAAACAGCAAGGAAATGCACGCAGAGCAAAAAACCTAAGCGAAAAGCGGTAATCAAGATAAACATAGCTAAAAGATCTGATAAATCACTGCAGGAAAGAAACGAAAACCAAAAAAAAAAAAATAAAAAATAATAAAATTAAAAATAACATCAAATATTTAATGTCTATTTAGTAAACGTCTCACATTTTATTGCTGCATTTAAGTGACACTCAGCAGCGCGTTGACAAAAATGTACTCGCGTATGTATGCATGCTGAGCGAAACTTTGGCGAAAAATTTGCTAGTTGTTTTTTTTTGCGTTTCGTTCGACTGTTTTAAATTTAATTCGACTACTTTTTTTGCATTAATCGCACAGGTTCGCTAATAACNATGCATGCTGAGCGAAACTTTGGCGAAAAATTTGCTAGTTGTTTTTTTTTTGTGCGTTTCGTTCGACTGTTTTAAATTTAATTCGACTACTTTTTTTGCATTAATCGCACAGGTTCGCTAATATATACTCGTGCATACATACAAATGCAGATACTTATGTGTCTCATACCCACATGGGCTGTGCGTTTGCCAAACGCGTTCAAGGTTAACCTGACGCTGACGCGTTAATTAGAATGGAATTGCGCGCTGCATTGCACTCACTCGGCGAATGCGAAGACGTTGAACTTTTCGTTAGTGAAAAATAGCAACAAAGCGAAGTGAGCAAGAAAACAAAAAGCATTAGAAAAGGTAAGCACAAAACATTTGTATGTACATACTTAACACTTTTTTAAATTTAATGCACGTTTCAACTCTTAATTACACTTATTTATCCCTGCTATAAAATTAATGATTCTTAAGCGATTTGAGTGATTATGTTTTTTTTATTACTAACTAAATTTAATTACTGTTTTTTTGCTAATTAAAATCAAAATTAATCTGTGATTGTGTTAACGATGACCTGTTTGCAATATAATGTGACGCTAGGCGAGATATGCAGCTTTAGTTGAATTTTAAATGGGCTTAAGCTTAAGATTGGTTTCACTGGTTTGGTTCTCTTGATGCCAAAATTTGTCGAGATATGTTGACACAACTTTAACTCCTTTAACCACACCTTTATCGATGGTATTATGGGCCAAAAACAGACAGATAGCCGATCTAAAAGCGCAGGGCGTACCCTATCCTGATCGAAATCAATCGTTGTACCGCCTCTTTATTCCATTTGACAACGTGTTTTCACTTAAGAAATGTAAAATAAATATTTTTTTTATCAAAATTTTCGAAACCCATTTGCGGCTCTCAAGAAAAAAAAATGCTTGTATTTCCTCAACAAAATTTTCAGCAACGGCAGAGTGCTTTTTCAACGAGCAAAAATAATCCTTCTTAATAAAATATTGTAAATGTGAAAGTTTGTATATTTGGATGTTTAGGGCTCTCTCACGCGGGAACGACTGAACAGATTTGCAAGAAATTTTAGAGATAGTTTTGACCTGGATTCACAAACAGGTTCTTTTTAAGAGTTGCCACCTGTTAAAAAAGTTTATTTAAATTAATAAGTTCAATCAAATATTACAATACGGGTGTCAAACGACAAAAAGTTTAAGAGAGCTTAATTTCAAAGATATTTTAATCAGAACCAAATTTGGCCTCGATAAATCAAGAGGGCGTGGCACCTCCCTGACAAATTGAAATTTTCATAATGCATTCATATCTCTGGAAATATTTGTGGGAGAGTACTGGAACTTGGTATGGAAATATGAATGTATGTGAAATCCAATTCATACTCACGGTGAAAAATTAGCGTTTTTGGAAAATGGGCGTGGCACCTCCCATACTAACTGAAACTTTCATATTGCATATCTCTTCAAATTTTTTGGAATAGAGTACTCAAGCTTGGTATGGAGTTATGTATGTATGTATGTAGTATGTGAAATTAATCCTATACTCATGGAAAAAAGTGAGAGTTATTGGGCAAGGGGGCGTGGCAACTCCCATGCAAATTTGCTTGTTTTTATGCTGCATATCTCTAGGGGTGTTGTTCGAAAAGGGGGCGTGGTACCTCCTGTAGAAAATTATTATTTTATTTGTGTAGAGTTGCTTATGATATGTAGTACTGGAACTTGGTATTATGATATATAAATTCTAATTCGTACTAATGGAAAAAATTTGGGTTATCAGAAAAGGTGGCTTGGCACTTCCCGTACAAATTGACTGTTTCTTACTACATATCCCTGGAGATGTTTGTGGAAGAATACTGGAACTTGTTATGGAGTTATGTATATAAAATTCATCCTTGCTCATGGAAAAAATGTGAGTTATTAGAAAAGGAAGCATGTATATAAAATTCATCCTTGCTCATGGAAAAAATGTGAGTTATTAGAAAAGGAAGCATGTGCCCCCCCCATACATACTACCACTTTCATAATACATATCTCTGGAACGATAGAAGATCTCTGGAAGTATTTTAAATTTGTTATGGAGATTTATTTTAACAGTACCGCACTGATAGACAAAATTTCAGTTATCTAAAAATCGCATGATGCATACATCTGGAGGCTATTATGTAGCTACAGTACTAAGAAGTGGTATTTTATAAAAGTCAGGTTACTAAATTTGAGTTGGAAATATTAAGAGCCCGCCGTAGCACCGAAGAGAAGGTTCCACGTTCACACGGCGCATCCTTGGAACCATTTTAAGGTAAACTTAGGCGAATGATATCTTTCGTATGTCTATCTAGTCATTTTGTTTGTTTCCACATGGCACTTTTTAAATGCTACATATTTTTTTGTCATTGCAATGCATTTCTTTCAGTCAATATGTGAACTTCTTAAAATATTTTTAAAATTTTTAAAATATTTTTAAAATTTTTAAAATATTTTTAATAATATTTCTGGAATTGTAATATATGTAATACAATTTTATCGAAGTTTCTTAAATCTGTTAAGTAAATTGAATGTGAGTACGGCCCCTAAGCATTCTTAGGAAAGTTACCGATTTTTTTGCTACCGCTATTTATGAGTGGTGACTGCCATTGGCTCTACTCAAGTACAAAAGAGTGAATAATTTTGAAATTGACGGAAAAAAGTAATTTTTAAGCAAAAAACAAAACCGAGTTCAATTCTCAAATAAAAGTTTAAGAGTACAGTTAATTTCTTTATGATTCAATAATCGGATCTAAACCAAACTGGTATGGGAACACCTCTGAAATACCAACTTTGCTTAAAAAAAGGATTGTAGAATCGGTGGTCCAGAGTTATGCTGTAACATATGTAGATAAAAAAATAAAATTAAAAAAATGTTCCGACGAATTGATAACCTCCGCCCCGTCTAAGTTGATTGACTTTTGTTTTGTGATTTTTGTAAATAAAATGTATGTAAGAAACAAGCAAAACGTCGCTAGACACAAATATAAAACCACGAAAAAAACAATTACTGACAAAAAATTAAGTGTAGAACAAAGGCATATTGAATTTTATTTATGCGGATGCAGTTTATAAAAGAATTAGGAAATTTACCAATTTTAAAAGCCTTGAATGTTTTTATGTAGATAAGAAAGCCTCAAAGCAGGAAAATAACTTTAAGACAGTGAGTCAAGGAAAACCTGATCAGTCATTTTCGAAGTTCAGTTTACACAACTGGTAGCTTATCGCCGTGAAGGCGTCAAAAGATATACCCACATAAACATACNGATCAGTCATTTTCGAAGTTCAGTTTACACAACTGGTAGCTTATCGCCGTATATATATATGTACTGTAGGGAATGTGTAACCGGCTTACATTATAGATTTTTACGGGCGCAGTAAGCAAGATAATTTTAAAAATAAATATAGAATAAGGAAACAAAACAACAGCAAATACATAGGATCGCATAAGAGGAAGAATTAACACTCTCGAGTCAACACAGAACGCAGAACGCTTACAATCTTCACTGTAATCAGTTGGGTAGCAAAGCCGCCGACGCCGCCAACATTTACTAATTTGTTCCGATGTACATATGTATGTATCTCGTTTCTTTATACGAGCTCTCAAGCGATGTTATTATATTTTTGTAATATAAGATATCCAATATTTGTATAGATATGTAAATAAATAACGACGCAGTGTTGAGCCGCACAAATACTAGCATTTAAGTTGAATGAAGCGTGTCACAGTCTATGAAATACTTAAAAGTAGTATGTTCCGCATATTGGATCAGAGCTTTTAGTGTTGCCACTCAATGGCTGGCAGACTGACGTTGACCTTCTATACGTGTTTTTTGTTACATTTTTTTTTAGTTTTTCGATATTTATTTATTTAACATTTTACAAGCCAAGATATGGTTGTGAGCAATATTTTGTTTGTAGTCGTTGTCATGTAAATAGGAAATTTTTTTACGATAAGGTTTATTGACTTAAAAATTATTACACATACATATATGTAGTAAAAGAAATATTTTTACGACTGCATGTGTGACAACGTGTGGCGACAGTAGCGTAGAATATGCGTAAAATACCACAAATATTTAGTACATAAGCATATACCATGAAAATTTAGTAATTAAAAAATTAGTGGGTGAAATTTTGTCTGTGTTTCACCATAAGAAAATGAAGCCACTTAATATTAATAATATAGAGTGAAAAGCTAAGTTAATGTCAAGAAAGAGTTTTTTTCTTTAATGACGAGTTCTTAAATTTCTCAACAAAAAAATATATACTAAAAAAAGTAAAAAATAACAACACGTACTCATATACCATTAGTTGTGTATGTAATGTATACGCCTTGTAGCACCATACACTGTCAGCTAACACGTTTTTTCGCACGCCTTAATTTCAAGGTCATATAATATAAAAGTAATTGAAGATTTTTACATAGTCTTCCTTATGCATACATATATTACTTTTGTCATGTATGCAACAATTTTAGAAACAATTTCGAGTGTGCCAAGAAAAATTAAAAAAATGGAATTTTAGTTTCTCAAATTTATTTTTTTCATTTGGTAGCACACTACTGTTGTTACACTTCGTATTCGTTCGTTTTGGCAAGAAGAACAACTTCATCGTTTAATTTTAAAAATTAAAATTTCAAAAATTACAAAGTAGCTGCGACAGATATTTTGCGTGCTGCCATTGTTTTTTAATTTGGTGGCACACTCTTGCAACTTCACAGATATATTGTTTTTGATGTCAACGTCCATTGCCTCTAATATGAACATTTTATTATTAAAAAAATAATAATTTTGATTTTTTTGAGTCCCAATGAAAAAATGAGTAATTTCGATACTGTTAAGCTAAAATTTTTCAAATACTTGATTTTTTTTATTTTGCTAGTTTCTGGAACTCCATTGATTGAAATATATGCAAGAACAATTCTTTAGCGTTTTTTTCTGGTGACAGAAAAAGGGACAATAAAACACAACTCGTGAAATTTGCTCATATACACATATACATACTCACTGGCCGTGCCGAAATCGACTTGCGAAGATATGACATTAAATAGCGATATAAACTTATGAATCGGTTGGTTCAGGCCATAAGAAGTTGTTCGATAATTAAAACAGAAGACAGACCTATCTCTGAGAGGTCTGGTTGGAGCGCTAAAAGATAGAAGCGACAATAGTTTATGAGAATCAATTCTTGTATGCATAATGTCTTTAATGAAGATAATGCCTTAAATTTTTATTTAACTATCAAAGCTCTCTAGGCTTAATATTCTGCATCGAAGATTGTAAGATGGCATAGAGTGTAATCGAATAAGCGCAAATTTTGTGAAACTTCGACCGAAATGTGCTGAGAATTCCGGATCCCAACCATAGCAGGCATATTCGAGAAGAGATATTAAAAGGCTTAAAAAAGTCTTTTATTAGTTAGCGAGTTTGGCTGCGGAAACTATATATTCGCTCTCATAGTCGAAACTAAACTTTGACTGTGTTAGCACGCTAGAAGCTAGCATCTGTATCATACACCTAATTAAATGTTATCGGAAAAGCTGAACGTTTAAATTTTTGCAGATTAACACTGTCTTCAGGGGTTTTAATAGGCTGATATATATATCTAACTTCAGGTCATTACGACATCATTAATAAAAATAGTGAAGATTAATGGGCCTAGATGACTTTCTTGGGACACATCAGAAGTTACTGAAATGAGTGACTGCCATCAACTTTAACGATTAATTTCCTGTTCTTTTGGAGAGAACTCACAACATGCCTAATTTGGCCACAAGTATTAAGGTCATATTCTATGCTGTCTAAAGCCTTGGTAAAGTCCGTTTAGTGAACATAGACCTAAGATCCGTTCTCCTTTGCACCCAAAGTTAAATTTGAAAAAATAGCAGATCAATGCTGCAAACGTCAAATCACCAAAAGGAAATAAAAAATGTTCTTTTACATTAGCCCTCAGTCGTCATGTGAAACCTTAATGTTTAAGGCTTGAGATTTATTTTTCAACATACTGCCCTTTTATTAACAGCTGAAGCTCCAGTGATCACAACCAAGCCTGCAATTGACTGCCACTTTTTAATATGCATTCCATACTGAGAAGCTACTTCAACCTTACAAGGCGTCTGCACCCAGCTAATTGACATCTAGACTTCTTAAAGCCAAGAATTTAATTATCAACGTCCCAAGATCGATTAAGCAGATATGCTCCAACTACACTACCATGACCACCCAAAGAATGCATTACTCCAAGTAAGCGTGTAACTTTTCGCAAACCTTTTAATTGCACTTTATTTGCAGTTCGCGTGCAAAAGTAGAAGTCGCGCAAGAAAAAAAAAGTATTATAATAAAGCAAAAGTTGCCTTACAGAGTAGCAGCTAATGAGATTGTTACACTCTAGGCTATCGTTTACCATCATGGTCATTATCACTGGGGCTGCCTCGCTTCATACCTAGTACTAGAGTTCACTCTTTGAAGCGAAACTGTATGCGTTTGAGCGAAAATGCGAAAATCGGCAGTTTTTTACAACAAACATATGGCACCGTTATGGGGTCGTTTCGCACTAACTCACAGCAAAGCAACAAAACAAACGCTAATTTTTGCCTTTCGCATTTTCGCATCAAAGAGTGAACTGCCTTAATATGTATGTGCATGTGGTCACTGCTTGTAAAGTTATGCGTGTAATGCTAATATTACCTTAATACTCAAACATGAGTAGGTAGATATGCATAATAGATTTAGATATTTTTTATAATTTAATTACACTAAATTGTTTGTTGTTACTGCCAATGACGAGCAATAAAGATGCTGTTTGCTATATTGATAGTGATGATAGCTTGCTTGCATGCCACGGCCCACAAAGCCGTCGCGAGCAATCATGCAATTTCTTAACGACTAACTACATAGTATATATGAAAGTACAATAAATAGTTGTAGAAAATCAAACAACTTGGGGTACAATCAGGGATGGAAAAGTAGGTACAATTGTACCTTTTTCTGCCTTTTCCGAACCAATAGGTACATTCGGTACACTGAGCTCAATTTAGGTACAATTAGACGATAGCCAAATAAATATCCATATTTAAGACTATGTCGCTCGCGAAAAAAAAAATTAAGAAAATTTTTGTAAACAAGGAAAAATCTCAGAAATGTGGCAACAAGAAATATTTGCAAAGTGACCAAGTTCCTTTATTAAATTCTTTGCGAATAGTGAAAAACTCCTCATCTTTTGAGGGATTTCTAGAAAAGTGGCTACACTGCATGTATGTCAATTTCTATTGGAAAAGGCGGAAATATCTGTAATCTGAATGTATTTACCCTGGCGGGAATTTATTCTTGCAATGATTGGATAGTAAGCCAAATTTTGAGTAAACTTTTAGTTCGGCTAACCACGAAGTACTACATAAGGTTTTGTATGAAAGGCCTGGTTTAAAAAATTTACCCAAATACTTAATGTACGCAGTGCAAATAGAAAGCCTAGAAAGCAATTTTTTCGGTATGGCACAATCCTAGAGGGTGAGAGCATTAAAATTCCGACTTTACTTTTATATGGACCACCCCAATGTACATACATACATAGATATAACTTTATTGATTTTTTATGATTATTAATGCAACTGTATTGATATATTTATCACTTTCTTGTTAATGCAAATAATGTATAAATTTATTAAATTGTTAGCAAATGTTTANTTTTTAAGCAATTAAAGTTGGTATGCGGAAAGAATAAAGTAAGGAATAAGAAAGTGCATAACTCTCATTTTTCCTCGATATTTAAGGAGATTAATCGAGTCCCAACCGCTTGAAAAGACGTGAGCGACATTTTTTCCAAAAATTTATTCTTGATGCAGAAATGCATCTAGATGCTCTAGGAACGTTTCTGCATCAAATAGAAAATTTTGAAGAAAAAAAATTTCGCTTATGCCTTTTTGGCGGTTAGGGCTCGTAATTATGGTAATATATAATTTTAATATTCTTCTATTTTCAGAGAAGCGAGGAAGCGGTAATCGGAGACTTTGTGAATACTTAAAATAAATGAATTAAAAAGAAAAATCTTACCAATTAAACAGTGCATAACGAACCTACTAGGACACTAAGCAGCAGGACAACACAATGAAAACACCAGCAACAGCGGAAGTACGTCACGACAGATTCAAGAACATAAAACGCCATTAAGAAAAAGGGATATATTAAACGCTATAACGATAACCACTTAAGAATATGAATCATAACGGGCACAAGCAGTTGGAGGCATCACAGTAAACATCCAACCAAGATAGAATAAAGTTATAGGCGGTCAAGCTTAGCTCCTCACTAAGAAGCTGCTTGATGCCAAACGATGAAAACTACTTATACTACTTAGCTAGTTGAAGGACACAAAACAAGAGGGCGCAGAGTAAAGCAGTGGAGCTGCTAATGGAAATAAATGAATACGGTGTAAATATGTGAAAAAGTGTTAGCACCCAAACTTGAAGCAAAACAAAAGCGAGCACGTAATGAAGTGTGAAGTAGCAGAGAACAAACATATGTCGTCAAGGAGACTATAGTTTGTGGTACTACGGAAATAGCAAGGCGAAAGTTTAGTAGCCCACTCATAAGAAGGTCACCGAGAAATTGTAGGGAAATGGATTGGGAAAGTGAGAGCGCCGAGCAACACAGCAGGCGCCTACAAATGAATAAAATAAAAAGAAATACCTTCACACTAGCAGGAGGTGGTACGCAGGCATGAAGCCATTGAGAGCTGTCGCTGTCCCCTACGATGCGTAAGTGATAAAATGAATCAGCAAGCGTACGTAGAAGTGGCAAAGTAATAGAGAATCATCATTTTGATTATTTTGCACAAACATTGCACGCCTTAATTGACTTTTTTAGTTCGAGTCAAGCCAGTAGTGGTGGACGTAAGAGTAATTACGAACATATGATTGTCCAAAGTGGAATGAAAGTTGGGCGAAATGACATGATTTTCGCATATTATTTATATAGGGGAAATGTAAAAAAAATGTCAAAAGCGGTAAAAGTATTTAATTAATGCAACTAAAACAGAGTGCACTGGTTGTGAAGGCGGTTTGCAACGGTTAAGTAAAGGAAAATAAAATTACTACGCTTAGCTGCGCTTTACACACAACATTCGCATGTCAGTCGAAGCGGTTTTAAACCTCTCAGAGCAAAACGACCGTAAAAAGTGTGAGGCACCGGCGCGTAAGCAGCTCATTAAAGCGGCGACTAAAGTACGTATTTTATATAAAAAAAAAGATTTTAAGTGAACAACTGGGACCGAATTCTAGTGAAATAAAAAGTCGTTAAAACTATGGGAGGATGAAAGACAATAACTTGAAAGGCAGTTAACAAATAATATGCTGAGTTACAAATGGAAGCCAGCATGTGACGTAAGTAAAGGTGAGCCCAAGTTAAAAAAAAAATATGCCAATAAAAGCCGCAAAACTTATAGCTGACATGAAAAGCTTGAACTTGCGCCACTTAAAAACAGAATATGTCGACTTACTTATTTGCGAGCAACACGAACTTCAGCAACGCCATTTATTAAAAGTTAGCGCAATGTCTTTCTTTTTTTGCAGCAGGCAATTTCAGCAAAATTTCGGCATTCAGTAAGTAATAAAAGATATCACAAAAGGAAAACAAAGCAACTGCACGCTTAATAACAATGCCATGAAAAGATAAACTGTTGTGGCGCAGCAACCACAAACCATCTCTCGCTCTCTACCATCATCATACGAGTATCATCACAAGTACGATCAGATCAACAGAGGGTGAACTCAATGTTGCGCTACTTGTATGGATTTTAAGCTACTACCAGTACCAGTAGCATGCTGGCGCTAAAATGCTAAAAATTTGCTTTTCTGAAAGCGTAAGCGCGCGAGTACCAACAGCTTGAGAATATACTGCAGCGCAAAGCGATCCTAAAAAAAGCTTGTAAACAAAACTCCAGGCACAAGAGTTTAACTACGGGCGTTTGAGCATGCGAGCTTTCATTTTAAGCTGACTTTAATGATAAGCATCATGATCACTAAAAGGAGGGGTTGAAGAAAATAATACAAGAAATAAAAATTAAGCCAAAAGAAAAACAGCAGTTTTCGTAAGGCGCTCGCAGCTTCGTCGCAACTTGTGAAGATCAGCAATGAGTTCGCATTCTTTTAGTTTCTGGTACATTTAATTGTAGTTCGTGTGTTTATATGTACACTGAGTCAAAGGCATAATGGTTTTTTCAACCAAGTTATTGGTTGGTTTTTTCATGGTTAATAAACCGATTGTAAGAAATGTCATTCAAGTTGAACGTTTGAAAACAAATTCATATGCCTGGCTGTAGCTGAGTGTGCAGAGATGCTTGCTGTTATTTGCTAACTTTCAGAAAATGCGGACCCAAATTTCGTCAGAGGCAACTTGTTAATAAAATAACACAAGTTTTTGTTTTGTATCCCCGAATTATGAAAAAGCATCTGTGAAGTGCAGAACATAAGCGTATTCAAACGAAAAAGTTGGCAACGAACATTTGGTTAATTTAAATAAAAGTGTGGCTAATAATACCAAATCATTTTTGAAGATATCAACCAAGGCATTGTTAATAGTAATCAAAAATCACGTTTATTCCTCTTCAAGTGTGAATTTTATAATACTAACCAATTTTTTGTTGATTTTTTTCTCAGTGTATGTATTTTCTCGCCGCCTTGGAAGTCCAGTGGTAAGGAAAAAACCAGTCTTACTTTTTGCTATGCTTTAGTTACCGCTCTTTCCAAGTCTTTTTTTAGCGCTTTTGGAACAGGTTGTTCTTGTCTGTAAACAAGCACGTATGCGCACTTCGAACGCTGATGGTATCCATATGTACATTGGCGTTCACCAAGTACACGATCAAAACTTCGGCGACAGGTAGCCATAGATGGCTTTTTACTTTTATGCTTTGTTTTCTTGCTTGATGTTTATGTTATGTTTTATGGCTTTCGTACGCGTTTTCATCAGCTAAAGCAACTAACTTAAGCTGCTTTGCTTTTGATTTTGTTGGCAAAAGTGATCGGTTTAGTGTAGTTTGGCGTATTGAACTAAATCTTACACAAAATTGAGAGTGTGAATAATGGACTTATTATGGGAAGTTGTAATTACATTGTACATATATTTGTGAGTAATTACAGTTTTTGTGTTAAGCATCTGGTAGTAATTGGCTTGAAAAAATACTTGATGACCGGAAAGTTTATGGACGATTTCAGCACTAGTGTGGAGAAACTATCTTAGACAGATAGTCAAGAACTATGCCGGGATGTGGATATATATACGTATGTACGTATTTATCTGAAAAAAAAACGACTTTAACGAGTTTTCTGATTCCTATGTATATGCTCTTTACCTACTTCGAGAACGTGTCAGGCTATAAGGATTGGGGGTTTCGAGCTTTTTTTTGGCGGCGCCCACTTTACAAGATATATTATAACACAGATGAGAATTTCAGGTTATCAGCACATGCGAATGAAAATATTTTATGCACATAGAGAGAGAGAGAGAGCGAGTGTTGACATTTTTAGTTAAGCTGCTGTATAAGCTTTGCTTTAGATGGAGAAACAGTTCAATTAGAGGGCCCTTTTCAGCATCGCTTCGGCTGCAAATGGCTTCGCTTTTCACACCAAACAAGGATAATATGCAGACAGATACATACATACATACATACATACATACATATGTATGTATATATAAGACTGCGATGACATAAGAGACTTCCAGAGAACAGACGACCCGAAATTTAAGTATATTTTTCATTTCATTTAAGTATATACGCGTACATACTGCAAATACTGCGGATATGTACACAAGTAAATACATAAAATTTAATGACTACATGGATGATTTTATGGCTTATTATGGTACAGTCACAGTGGTACAGGTGTGTCCACGAGTAATTTTTTACCTTTTTAATGCCGCACTAGTAAAAACAATAGCCGGTTAAGGTGAAAATATTTTAACAAATAGCTTGGTAACACAATAAGAAGCATTTTATATGTGTACATATTTGCATACATACATACATACTTATGAACATACATATGTATATAATGAGGTATGTGAAAAATAGTACAAATGTACGTAATTGCCAAAAACGTTAAAATTTTTATTTTACATACATACATACCTTCGTATTTAATATAATTATAGTGTGGCGTTTATAATTTGTTAACAAGTGTATGTGCGAGTGACGGTTGAATGGCCATACGCCAAGTCTAATATTATTTTTTAATTAATGAATACAACCTCACGGCATGTGTGTATGTATAGTAATTAAATAGAATTTTATTTCTATAGCCGCAATATTACACTAAATTATTAAAAAACATAAACGGCTGAGAATTGCTAAGAGAGCCATGATTGGTCGCCGATTGGATCAGGCTCTCATTCAAACACGCTTCATCTGTGGGAGTACAAGAGGTTGTGTTGCATTTGAATATTGTGAGCACTTTGTAGTACCCTTTCAAGGTAGCAAAATTTAATGTTTTAAGCAGCTGGAGCAAAAATGCGAGTTGCCATAAACTCATTGAGACGTATCGATAAGAGTATGCAAGTTTGAATAGAGTAAACTAAGAAAAAATTATCATCTATACAATTTTCCTCCTTCCAGCAATTACATATGCGCATACATACGTATGTATGTAAATATTTCTCAATATCTACACATCTGCATCCTATTACTATTTCACACCATTTCTGTTGGTTATTTTTAGAAACTCGCGAGCACTATTTTGTATAGAGGCGATACGATATGGGTAAATTGTGAAGATGGATTTCAACAAATTAAAAACAAGCAAGTACTCTAATCGAGCGAGAAGTTAACACGGATTTGGGAGAGGCAAACAAAATATGACTTGAAAGAAAATTTGAAGAAAAAGTGTAGGTATAGCAGGAAGGACTAAACAACTACATAAGTCAATCGGAGTAAGCTCATATGGTGAGAGGAAAAAAAAGAAATTTATAGGTACATACATACATACAAATTTTTACAGCAAAAAAAAATTTACAGCTTCAAAATGTTGTATGAGGAACACCCGCGCAGCAAAAAAAGTATAAATAAGAGAATTAAAAGGAAACAAATCTCAAGCAATTTGAGCTGCAGCTAAGAAGAAGAACATACCAAGCCACCAAACCATTAGCACAATCAACCACTATAATAAAATGTATGCACATACATACATATGTACGTAAAAATTGTATGTAACCCACTGTTACTGTGTATCTGGTTCATCAACTTTTTTGTAGGTCAGTCGTCTTGTGTGTACCTTTTCAATTTTGACCCCTCGACCAAACAATAAACCAAGCAGACTAAAATCTGTGATCCATGCAAGGCGAAGAAGATGAGGAAGCAACAAGAGCGGCAACAGCTGAATAATTACAATCTGCAGCGCATCGATTCAGTGGAATTCTACCAACGGGTACGAGGTACTAAGTATGTACGACGAAGTCCAAACAACAAAATCGACCTTTTCTCATTTTTCACTCTTGGTTGGTAAACAAACAAACTGCAAAAAGGAAGATACAAAAATCCCAACATCAAAGTATAAAAATGCACTAAAATCTTCACTTTTGCTATATGTACCTAGAAGAAGAAGAGTGCCATTGCGGAAACGAAAAAGAACAGATTGAATGTTGGTAGAAAAATAAATGAAAATAATTACAAAAACAACAAAGTACGATGTGTTAAATGACCAAGCGAACTATGAACGCCAACGCGCAACAAAAGATGTGCGACTGACAACATGCTGTTGGAGGAAAGTACATATTAGATGAGTCGTCAATGCCATAGAAAGACGTGATTTTTAAATTTTGTTTTTAAGCATGCTACAAGAATAGATGAAATAAAGAGAAAAAATGTTAAGGTGAAAGAGAAGCAGAAAGTCAAAATATCGAGTAGAGCGCAATGTGAAAAGAAAGTAAGCTTTTTTTAATATGAAAGCCGATACTTGATATATGGACACTGGGCATGGAGCTAATACAAATGGTTAGAAGAAAGCAGCGACGAGACGCATGCGTCATTAAATTTGATGAGAGAAAGTGAAATTAAGTGAAAGAAAATTGTTGAAAAAGGTTAACCAATGCTTATAGGTTAAGGTCAGTAGCTACAGAGCTTATGTCATACCGCACACATGATTTTTATTCTCTAAAATGTTCTCTGGATATTATAAAATATTTTGAATTTTTTTTTTTACTTTTAGGTGTTGCGGCTCAATTATGTCAACTCACCGAGTTAATAATATGTTAGTGATGTCACGATGAATCGAGATGCTAATAATAATCAGTTAACGATTTAATTTTGTCGAAATTTCCCTTTTTATAAATAGAGAAGACAAAAATATGCACAAAAAACTTAATTAAATGATCATTAAAATGATTCCAAAATATTACAAATATTTTTTATATACCTATGCCCCAAAATTGTATATAACGAACATTTTTTCGATTATCGCATAAATAGTGTTTGTACATACATACGCATATGTATCTGTTGAAAATTAACGATCTATGTCACAAGACTTTGTTGGACAGAATATAAGAGATGACAATTCTCCAGGTGAAAATATTGCAACATTGTTTTTTTTTTTTTTGTATAATAGGTATGATTTTATTTATTGAAACTTTCTTTCGAAACTAACAATAAGTTTTCAATTCTTACAAACTACCATTAATTATTATTTTTACATATATATTTATTGCAGTTGTTGCAGCTGTCGGAATGGAAAAGATTCAGAGTAGCAGGATTGCTGGATATCGTGCTGGGCAGACGGTCTGAAAGAACGAGTTCCAGAGCCGAAATATATATTTATTGCGGACATCGAAATTTATTATATTGCGCATCATTTGATAATATCGGAAAAATCGTTTATTTTTAGTCTTCTTGCATATCTCTCGCTAGTCGATTTGAAAGGTTCATTAACATTGTATTGAAGAAAATATTTATATTAGTGATACTGAGCAGTTACAATAGATACAGAATAAAACTCGCTGATCAGTTCGCAACACACCTGGAAACTGTGCAACAGCTTTCGCTAAAAACGAAAAATTTTCATAGAATTTTTCGACCACCTAAACTGGTTTAGCGCGAAACGTCACTATCAGTCGAATTATTTTTTAGTATATTAAAATTGTTTACCAGAAAATAATGGGACCTTTCGTCGTTTATCAGCCTTTTCTTTTTGTCAATTAAACAAAGCTCGTCAGCAGCCCGCACTATCTCCGCAAAATTTGTTGTCAAATGAAATTATGCGAAAATTAATTAGCTTAGTAGAAAAATAATAATTTTTATGCATTTTTAACTTTTTCGCCAAAATATGCATTTTGTGTCATAATATGCATTTGCATATTTTTGCCTTCCCTAGTTATAGAACTAAACTTCAAAAAACAAATAAAAATCGATTGAAAATAGCTCGATTAATCGAAGATCGATAACATCGATACTAAAATCAAATCTTTATAAAATAACAGTTTTCATACATATGTATGTAAATCTCTGCAGTCGTCTACATACTACTTTCGAGTTGCTGACGCGGCGCATATTTGAAATTAATCATAAAAATTTAAATAATAGAAGGAAAAGTGCATTTTAATTTATATGTACTATGCATAGGCACCTAGCCATACTTACACGTTTTGAAAACAATTTTTTACCACAATTTGTAGTCTACAAATGAAAAAAGAGAAATTTCAACTCCTTACAGCATAAAATGCAATAAAAATTATAATGATAATGCAACAACAGCTGAAGTGGAAGCTGAACTGAAGCTATTGCAAGCATTCTGCAGATAGAAGCTACCGATAGCGTCGCAAATATAATGCAGCTTAAGTGTACGAAAGCTCACAGAGTAGTGACTATTTAATCAATAATTCATGAAGTTGTTGTGCAGACGAAAACAAATTTATTCATTGCACAGTAGCAACGTGTAAAAATAACGATTACCAGCGGCAAAGTGAGAAAATTTTGATTGCATGAAGAAAGGCTGTAAAAAATATGTACATATGTATGCATAAGAAAAATAAATAAAAGTCGAATTTTTAAGACAAAATTCATATAAAGAAAAACAGTATAGCAAATTGAAGTTATAGACAACCACCGCAACCGCGAACACCGCAAAAGTCGCCTAGCCAAATGCGCAGAAATAACTGCAACAACCAGTTGCATGGCTTGCAATCGAATGACGACAGCTACAAGCTATATTTATACATATATGGATATATAGTATATGTATCTGTGGAGCACACTATCTATATATGTACGTACGTACATGCGTATACTCGTACATCTGCAGACGCGCATATTCGTTAACTCTCAGCACCGCACAGTGGTACAGCCCCATACATTTCTTTTGGAAAAAAGTAGAAGGAATCGGCGTAGAATATCAATTTTCCGTATGTAATATTTGTGGAAATAAATCAAGATTAAAAATATGAAAAATTTGTGTGATCGATTTATTCTAAAGTATACCTCCCATATAAACCGAACATCAAAAACGTCCAAAAATTACATAAAGAGTGCACCGATGAATACATGCGTCCGAAATTTTGTTCATACATTTTTAATAATGTTGTGTGTGAACCCTCAAACAGCGGGAGTTATCGGTTTAATTCAAAACATATCACCAATGCAAACTTAACCTCAAGAACGTCTTAAAAAGGCCATAAAAAGCGGACCAATAAGCATATCATTTCGAAATTTTGCCCATGTGTTAGCAATAATATTATAACTAATCGATTTATTTTAACACATATTTCCATGTAAACTTAACCCCAAAAAGCGCCTTAAATATTGCATAAATGCCATCATTACTACATATATGAGGATGCGTTAAAAGTCCCAAATATGCGCCTATTTTTAATTAATTTTTTTTTGTATTTTTCTTATTCAAATATCACTTTCTTAGGCTAAACCATTCAAATATAATNTACATATATGAGGATGCGTTAAAAGTCCCAAATATGCGCCTATTTTTAATAAATTTTTTTTTGTATTTTTCTTATTCAAATATCACTTTCTTAGGCTAAACCATTCAAATATAAAAATTTAATATGCAAAACACTGTACTTTTTCCGCCGAGATACCACTGTACGCCGCGCCTGCATTTGAGTTTTTGTCGCTTGCAGTCGTCGCAGCGACAGCAACTTTCCATAAATCGCTGCTTGCAACAAAAACACACCATGGCGAACAACTTTATCGCATACTTTGTTCGCGCCGCCAGCGCCATTGAACTTGGGCGTCTTTCATTTTTTTTTTTTTTCACTTTTTACTTATGTATGTATTTATACATTTTTCTTGATTTTTCTTTCGCTTTCTTGTAGCTGCTGGAAAAAAATGAAAACTTGCTGCATTTTTCCGACCAGCTAAGTCTTTTCCCTCGCTCGCTAGATATGTATGCATTTTTCATAAGCAGTCAAGCAAGTTGCGCGCGCATTTCGATTTCTTTGAAAATTTGCTTTTTTTATTTATTGTGGCTTTTTCATGCCTGAAGCTTTTTGTTGACTTTCTGGGTTAAGTTTAGTGTGTCGATGTTAGTAGAAAAATGTGATTATGATTATATGAAACGAGTTTCATTCGAGCACCAGTGACATGGTTCGGCCCCTAACGAAGAAAAATTGAAATCAGTGGTGTGTCTGATATGTATGTAGAATTGATAGAATTTATTATATTAAGTTCATAGTTCGACTGAAAATGTGTCAGAAATTCAGAATGCTGAAAGGTTGTTTTAAAGCATGGTGGAATAATAACAAGGTGTTGTCAGTAGCGACGTGTTTGTTGTAATTTTGACAAGATCGGCATGCTTATTTCCAGTGCTGCCGATCTTAATTTTTATACTACTATTCGTTGGGAAATAGTATCTAAAATACTCCATTTTAGTATTTCGTTTTATCGCGATTTTTAAAGAACTTGGTGTTTTCAGAACGAAATTAATATTTAAAATTGCTGGGTTTGTATAATTTGTGTCCTCAAAATATAAAATATAAAAGATATCGTGGTGATCAATGGAAAAAGACGTACACAAAAATCGTATGAAAGGCGATTTTTTTATATTAAATATCTTTTGCTGCATTGTCATAATATCGAGCCAAATGGACTACTGATACACTAGAATAGAGCGTATTACGATGTCGCTTATATTATCGATATTTATGTGTTTTAATCTATTTAAAAAATTATTTACAGTCTTATACGAAATTGCTTTATTTTGCGGCCTTTACTTTTTTATAAGTTACAATATATGTCCAAGCTGTGTGGAGCTGACGATACAAACATATATTCAGGCTTATAAGCCTGTAATTATACATTTTTCTACATTTAATTTGAAATAGTATGCACAAACGGATTAAAAGTAGAAAATAATTAGCATCTTTTCTAATACTTTAAAATGCGTAACCGGAATAGACCTGCCGAAAAAGTGAGGTTAAGTTACTGACAACACCTTGTTATTATTACACCATGATTTTAAAGCATTTTTTTAAATTTATATACAGTATATATATATATATATATACATATATTCTTTTAATATAGTTTTTTAAAACACCTGATTTTCAGCATTTACTTTACTCTCTATTACAATTCCTACAACTTGTATTACAATTTCTTCAAAATACACCATTACATTGAATTAAAAATATATATATGTATGTACCTACGGTCTGTGAAAAGCTCACCTACATCCTGCCAAAAAACGCTAAGAAGAGTTATCTTGCTTTAAGAAATGAACGATGGTTCAAAGCCTATTTGCGTATTGATACCAGTAACCCTAAAATAAAGTAACTTCTACAAAATTTGTTTTCCTGTCATTTCGCTCTGCCCGACTCTGCTTTTAACCACAAATGCCCTTTTTCGACTCCTTTGCCAAAATTGCAACAAAGCTTTTCCACATAATTTGTTTTGCTGCCCAGGCATTGTGCGGTGTTAGATATCTTTTGTTATTTTTTTTGCTATACATTTTATTCTTGAGCGAACCGCTTCAAGATGACAGAAACTGCCTTCGAGCACAAAACACCCAAACAAAAAAAGAAAAAAAAGAAAAGATCGCGCATTATACATAACAAGAATTAAAATTTATGTATCAATTGCATTCTCTATGTCGACGTCACAACTGGCATTGACTATGCCAAATGAGTTTATCCGGCGCCTTTTTGAGGCACCACACAATCAGATTACCTACGTATCATTTTAATTTCCATACAGAAAGATCTAAGAATGTACGTGCATACACTTGTATGTGCATGCTTACATATGAGAAATACCTGCATACATAAAAATTGCAATGGAAAGTTTCATCACAAATATCTATACCAAGGACATATCGATTAAAATATATGTATGTAAATCAAACAATTTTATTCGAAACATCTATAAATACTAGTGCCGATAATACAAATTTCGATAACATTTTCGATGAAACATGTATTACAGTATCGATAAATAAATTAGGGTTATATCGATAACAATCACTGGCAAAATTTTTTGGTGTCCGAAATCAACTACCATTTTGGTACCATTAGCTATCCCCCACGCGCCTACACCTACTATTACCCTCTATTGTATTTAAATCAGAGACCGAGAACAAAAGGTGCGATCGAAACGAAATATCGTTCTCTTAGTTGCGTTCTTAATAACGCTTCAAAAACCTTCAAACCCAAAATGAGAAAAAATCTGTCTGCCTGCGGTGGTGAGTTTTCGTTAACACGCGAATCCCATAAGGTAGATCGTGTCTGCGTCAACCTACGTCTACGCTACGTCGTTGACTGTTTGCGCTTTAAGACACAAACTGTTCTGGGATAAAAAAATAAAAAATTGTTCCATAAATGGGCAGTCCACCCAAATGATAAACTATCTGGAAGTTGAAGTGAAGCAGACTTCCTCTGGCTTAGAATTACAATTGTGGTTCTCACTAAAAAGATTATTCATCCCAACACGCAAATTCACCGCTCATTCTTAACGTTAAGTTCTCAAAACTTTTTTCTCGTTTAGTTGTCTAGAAGAACGTTCGTTTTCATTCTGGAACGCGTTATCGGTCCCTGATTTAAATAGCTTGAAGATACATTTCAAAGCTCTTGCTATCCAGTATTTTTCTAACGTACTTTCTGCTTGGCTTGAGGAAATAGGAAATATTTTTAACATTTGCAAATTTAATTTACTTAATAATTTTTTTTTCATACTTGACCCCATACTGTCAAAATCACAATTGTAATCGACACATGTTACGCTGATATTCTGATAGTTTGCACAGCGTATTCTTTTAAATTTTTCACACAAATCTAATTACTGCCCAATAATTGTTTTGCGAAAAAAAAACAAAAAAAGCTATTATTGCCAACAGAACTTAAAAACTAAATTGTGTTTCACACTTTCTGCATTTCCGCGCCTCGTGCTCGAAATAATCTAATAAGAGAGTACTACATTAATGGATCAGCATTACAGCTTTCTTTTGTTATTTAGGATTTAGACGGCGCATAGCGCATTCACGGCCAACTGTTAACACTTTCCTTCAAATATATAGTTTTGGTTTTTTTTTTTGTTTCAGTCAGCGTGCAGATATTTTCATATTTATAATAAATATTTTCTGTTGCTAAAACCGCAAAATTTTTAATGGATTTTGAAACACTGGATTTTTAAGCTATTTTTTGTTCAATATTAATAACATAGTTCTTTGCAGACATTTCTACTTCGAAATGACCTTAAATTTTGTGGGCCATGCTGTTGGCTCATTTCTTAATAAAATATTCTAAATATTCTCTCAACTCGTTTGAAATTAGCTTGGCTACAGCTCATTGAGTGTATTTTGTATGCAAATGGAAACCTTGAAAACCAACCCACGGTGAATTCGTCGATATTTATGTATGTACATAAACCATACCATTGACTAAATACTCCGTTAAAGATAAACAACTGTTTACTCAAATAACAACTAGGCGGATAATACAAAATGCAAAAGGTCATTTACCACTGCTTGTTTGCTGCACAAAAATTTAATATTCAATTACAACAAAATATAAGACTTTATACATAATAAAAATTAGTCAACAAAAAACATATGAAGAAAAAAGAAAAACAAAAGTATTGTGAACAACAGCAAATAAAAATATAAAATTACCATAAAAAGAAGAACGAAAAAACGCCTAAAACTTGTTAAATAATAAATCAATAACAAAATATGCACAAAAGTGCCTGAAATCAAAACTTGTAGTCGAAAAGTTTTAATAAATATGTAACGTGTGTTCACCTTTACGCGTTTTTTTTTTTTTGTTGCTTTCCCTTTTTAGGCAGGAAATTTGCAAATGTGAGAAAAGACACACAGCTGAGGAGTAGTACACAGTCAAAATGCAACGTTGCAAACTACTTACATATATGTAAATACATACTGTGCATGCATATTCAGCGCCCTGTCACTCCGCGCGCCTCTAATACTACGAGCGCGCAGTTTTTGGCGGTCGACAGTTGGCAAAACATATACATATTTCTTGCAAACTTTTTTTTTTGTAATTTTTTCCCACTGCGACTGCTTGCTTTTGGATATGTTGGCTGCTTGGGTGATGCGATTTTGTACTTTCAAGTTATCAGTTTTCTTGGCCTGTCCTTAAAAAAAAAATCGAAAACAAATTCTTTGCTATATTTGATCAAGTGATTAATATAGCAATTTTGCAACATATGAGGCGTAGAAAAAAAAGAAATATTTATTTGCGCACACATACATGCATACATATATTTTTTGCGAACCGCTGTGTGCAAACACATTTTATCTGCCTTTTTGAAATTGTTAATTCCCTTTTCGTTTGTCAAAAACAAACGGATGTCCGCTAAAGGGAATTGTGTTGGTAGTATGTATATACATAAGTATGCTGATATTTTGGAGTCATAAAAGTTTATGCATGTTTTATAAAAATTGCAAAGTGCCCTTGAATATAACTGCAGCTTTTTACTGAACACTCGTGATGAGCCTTCAGTTGATTTTGTGTTTTCGGTTTTAGCCACTTATTGACAGCTGTTAGTTTCAGATTAAAAATTCACTTGACTTTCGATAGTGTGCATGAGCTTCCGTTGCTGTTTTGTGAGCTTTCACATGCGGGTGTGCGCTTTCATTAAAGTGTGGTGAGATAATGCTGCGGAATATGCTTTTTAAGTGAGATTCGTTTATTGTCTGGTTTGCATAGCCTTTTACTGGCTTTTATAAGTTTTCATTTGGGTAACTTTTATTTATGTATATTTTGTGGGCTTTCACTATACTTTACAGTTTCAGACACTTTTTCCAGATCCAATAACAGTGAGAGTCAAACAGAGAGAGAGAGAGAGAGAGAGAGAGAGAGAGAGAGAGAGATTTATTGAGCTTTCACCGTTTAGTGTTCTTTGAAAACTGTAGACCAACACCCACTAAAATTAAATGCGATGTATGATTCGAGTGCTTTCGCAAGATAAGTTTTCACAAAAACCTTCGAATATTGAAGATGAGCTTTCATACTGGACTCAACCCAAAACAATTATCGCGATGTTGAACATATTCTCAGTTAAATTCTATACAAAAAAGGATGTATGAATACTAATACACGACTTGATATACCTATAAAAGTAATTGCAACACACTTTTTGTTGAAAATCTTTCCAAATACAAGCTTTGAAAGTTTTATAGGCGGAGCTTTTTAAAGTTTTCTTTATATTTTGCATGGCCATGCAAAAAATAAAAGCTCTCTGTTGAAAATCAGCAAGGAAGTGAAAGCTTTCAGTCACAGTAAGTTGAAAAGCGTACTTTTTTTTAAATAAATTAAAAAAGCTCACAAGAAAACCGAAAGTGTTGCTGAACAACGTTATTTATTGATGTGATGAACTCTCCGACTCAATGCCTATATTTGAGCTTTTTAAAGCTTTCTGTATATTTTGTATAGCCATGAAAAAGGTTAACCTCTCTCTTCATATTACATCACTCTATGTATGTAAGCAAGGAAGTTAAAGCTTTCACTCAGAACTAAGTGTAAAAGCGATGTTTTTTTTTTTGAAAAATTCAAAAGTTGAGAAAAATACTAAAGTGTTGCTGATTTTTTTGTATGACTTTAAAAAACTTTCCTACTCAAATAAAAAGTTTTTGCCTTTGTGACTTCAAAAGGTCAAAAGACGAAGTTTTCAGATATTCAGAGCTTTCACAATTATTTTTATTAATAAATTCAGAGTTGCACGTATATCATATCGTCTGCTGACTGGAAGATTGACCTATCTCGGCAGCCAGTTCGAAAACGCCCTATCTCAAAAAACTTTTCAAGAACGCGCTATTTCAGAATTTTATTGAAGAACATCCTACCTCAGGTATTGGTTGAAGAACGCCCTATCTCAGAGTTCGATTCAAGATGTATTGAAAATGTGACG
>NW_016161645.1:47296-49558 GCF_001687245.7 Rhagoletis zephyria
CAACTAAATATAGATATTGAAACCGTTATGAACAATGTATATATTATGTTTAAAAATTTACATACAATACAAGTTTGATCAGATCGCTGTGTTTTAATTTTTTTATAGAAATTAAGTTAAAGACGTTATTTGACAAAATATATGAATCGATCTTGGAAGATCGATTTATTTTTTGACGATTCCTTCCTGCATCGATTATTTTTATTTCGATCTGGCATCTCTAGTATGTACATAAGTCTCTCAAACTCTTTATACTACATCAACCACGCACAATTCAAAATACATTGAGGTAGTGCAAAAACGAAAAAAGAAAACTAGTTTTTTCTAACAACTAAAACAAAAAAAATTACGCACAAAATGCTAAGCATTTAAAAATAGCAAACTATTCAGAAAGAAAAAATTAACTTCGAGCCTCAACAAATTGCAAGAAAAGTACAACTTTACGCTTTGCAGCAAATTCAAAAGTCAACGAAACAAGAAATAACCACATACATAAATTTGTAGTTGGAGACACACGGCGGTGGCAGGCAGCCAGCCAAACGCATTCTAAATGGTGTCAAACTAAAAATAAAATTTCCATTTCCAAATCTAAGCGCAACAACAGCGGCAAAAAAAAACAATCAAATGCATATGATGGCAACATTCTTATGTAGGTACATTGTGCATATATGAATTCTAGTGTTTCTGAGCACCAACACACCCATTCTACATAGCACCACTTTTGAAGGAAGCACGACAATTTTGCTCTATGCGTTGTCTACCAAACGAATTGAATAACAAGTAGCTGCCGCGTAAACGTAGCGGAAGGCGAGAATAAAAAAATTACAATATAAAAAAAAAACAATTTCAATTAACGTGAGCATGCAGGAAGCTACTGGCAGTCTCAGCTGTGAAAAGGTGTTTGTCGACTTGTTGATTATGTATGTTGTTGGTTCGTCTTCATATTGGCATATGAGTTCAATTTGCTTGGAAGAATTTGATTACTTCGAATTTTTTGTGTGAATTTAAATTGCATAATTAATATTTAATCAGCATAATTTTGCTAATTATTTTTTATAGAAAAATATATGAGTACATACATATATAGAGATTTTAAACATTTCACGATCACCTCGATTAACTGATCAGCTGCGAAGTATATCTAAGCAGTTACGATAGTTTGCCAAGTGTTTATGGCACCCAAAAGCCAACTGTAATGTGAGTCAATGAGAACCAGACCGGTCTAACCAGAGTAGAGCCAGCCAAGGAAAGGGACTACTTTCGCTTAACCCGAACCTCTAACGTAAAATTCATGAAATGGATGACTTCCGAAATTAGTCGAAATCGGATAAAGTTAGGGATGATAAATCCAAACTCAATGGAAAGGTTGGATGCAAAAAGTATTGGCACAGAGAATTTTTTAAAATATATGCAACAAATTTTATTTTTTTCCCCGCTAATTTTTAATAAAAATATGATTCATTATACTACAAAAAAAAACTAAAACTATAATTTCTAAATTTTGTGCGAAACTCGGAAAAATTCAGTAAATAATCAACTTTTATCATATTTATTTTTATTTTATTTTGAGTATTCAAATTTATAGCCCAATAAATTTTATTATAATAAATTGACTTACCGTTGATTTTTGGAAATTTTTTCACTCAGTTTCTTCCATAAAAAAAAGTATTAAAAAATTCATTGTATGGACAAAATCAACACCTTCAACAAAAAAAAATATCCAAAATCAACGAAATTCAAACCTCAAACATGCATTTTTATATTAGTATTTAATGGGCTACAAAACTGCTTACTCAAGAAAACTCCAAAAAACCTCGATTAAAAAGTTGAATTTTCACAAAGTTTAGAAATTATTTTTTTATGTTTTTTTTTTTTTTTTTGATGTAGAATGGACCATATTTTTATGAAAAGTTAGCGGAAAAATATGAAAATAAATATTGTTGAAAAATTCTCGGTGCCAATATTTTTTTCAGCAGTGTACATATATAATTATTTTTTCCAACTGCCTGATTGCTGCAGCGTTTTCCATTCCGAGCTGTTGGTTATTTATTTCTAAGTTGGCATCACAGCTACAGTGTGCAATGGAACGGTGGCGTACAGGGCCTATCTGTCAAAATTCTAGATAACTACGGCCGACCTACAAAATCCGTAGTCCGCTTTAGTAAACCCGAAAATCGTTTAACGACGGCAGACCTTGGCTTTCAAGCAGTCAGCCTAGGATTTATCTAGAACGATTTCTGTAACAGCATTTTTTTAATTTTT
>NW_016161646.1:0-49540 GCF_001687245.7 Rhagoletis zephyria
ACTTTATATTTAAAGATTGCATTTAAATTTATAATTGTGTCTAATATAAAGCATTTTATTATCGGGTTTAAATTGGTTTACAACCAAGGAAAATTGATACGTCAAAAACCAATAAAAAAATATTTTAAATACTTTAAATATAAAGTGAGCCTTAAAGTTAAGTGTTACTTCGGAAAACGGCCCTTAGGGTATTAATTCATCTTTCATAAACTGCCAAGTAACAGCAAATCTTTGGCGACACATTAAACATAGCGCGCTGCTGCTATTTTTGCAATTTCATTTAATTTTATTTAACTTTGTCTTCGTCGCTGTGATTTTTTTTGTTGTTGTTGCGATTTTTCCTGTTCTTAAGTTTTGTAAGATTATTCAAAATTGATTTACACTTGAAAGCTGTATATAAAATATGCGCATTCAACTGATGGCATTAGCGGTGAATGAACAGCAATCGAGTAGTGAGTGTTACATAACTCAGTGGAATAGTGCATGCAATCTTTTTTTTTGCGTTTATACAAAGCTAACAAGGTTTTTCAATTTTTAATATGGAGCAAATATTAATTTTTTATTTTTTTTTTTATTTAATTTTTCATATAGAGCAATTTTTATTGGGCTTGAAGCCGTTATTGCTTTGTGAGAAAACAACAACCATTTATTTTTAGTTCTTCAATATAAAATTTTTTTTATAGTTATTAAAAAATTATATAGGGCATATTGAAAAATCAACTTCTTATTCTCCAAATTTTCAAATACATTTTTTTAAATTTTTCACAAAAATTTCAAATTATCAAAATCTATTTGAATGTCATCTGCCAGATTTTGTGTTTTCTTGATAAATTATTTGTACAGAAATTTTATAAAATAAAAGCCCGCATAGCATTCTGTGTCAATATTTATAACATAAAAAGCTCTATGATTTCCAAATGAGGGCAACTGATTTTCACATAAGTCGAACTGATTTCATTGTCCCATAAGTATGAAAAATATGAATTTAAAATTGAAATAGCTTTTGACTGCCGTAGCCGAGTAGGTAGAGATGCCGACTATAATTCCATTTATCGCAGTTTTAAATGCCGCCACACGCAGTATTTAAATGATAGAAACACATTTTTTAATATACAAAATTTATAATTTTCATATGAAATTTCAATTTGTAAACGCGTGTATTTTCATCTTAATAATTTATAAAGAAAAATCCAATTCTTGATAAATGATAAAAAAATGACAAATTATAAAAAATTTTGTTCCATCAAGTGCATAGGCTCGGGTTGTAAGTCTTTTTAACCGACTTCACAATAGGAGAAGGTTATCAATTCGTCGGAATTCTTATTTTATTTTATTTGTTTTTTTTTGTATGTATGTTACCGCATAACTTTGGACGACGTCAACCGTTTTCTATAATTCTTTTTTGTTAAAAAAGCCTTGCAGAAAATTTCGCTTCTTAGCTTTTAAATTTTATTGCATACAAATAAAAATAAAAAATTAATAAAAGTTAAAAATAATTCTTAAAACAAAAAGATCATATTTTTAAAATTTTCAGTATTCTAAAATAGGTTATCCAAATAAACATGTTTAAATAGTTTTATGAAAAAATTTATTTATTTAACAACTTGCAATCTATTTTTGCTTGCGCCAGGAAAAAATATTCTATTAAAGGAGCAAAATATTGAAACACATTTGCAAAAATATTGTTTTTCAAAATGCCAGTGGGTTTACAAAGAATAAAGGTCTTGTTTTTACAAATTTGAATTCAAAGTTTTTTAAGGCTTTTTAAATTATGATTTGGTACATATGTTCATATTTAGAAAGCTTGTTTTAAAAATGTATTTAACCTACATACAAAAAAATTAAAGGCCAGAAATATTTACAGATAAGTCTCAGTAAAGTTCTTTTGTTGGTCCTTATTATTTAAAAATAAGTTGATAGTAAGAAAATATTTTTAAAACAAGCTTCCTAAATATGTACATATGTACCAAAACGGACCGTCAAAACGCGGTTGTAAATAACATACCTTCCAAATACGAACCCGATCGGACTCTAAATAAGAGTTTCTTAAATGCCTCGACTCCTTTAACTAACTTCGACTAACTTTAAAGTTTACTTTATATTTAAAGATTGCACTTAAATTTATAATTGTGTCTAAAATAAAGCATTTTATTATCGGGTTTAAATTGGTTTACAACCAAGGAAAATACATACGTGAAAAACCAATAATAGAAATGTTTTAAATACTTTAAATATAAAGTGAGCCTTAAAGTTAAATGTTACTTCGGAAAACGGCCCTTAGGGAATTAATTCATCTTTCATAATACTTTTTTAACGGTTTCTGAGCTAAATTTGAAGTTTCAAGTCTCTAGTCTATCGAAAAGTTGGCTAAAAATTTGTTGCAAATTTTACCCAGACAAACATACATGTGTACATATTTACATAGCCAGTTAAATAAAAGCTTTAAAAAAAAACTAAATTTTTTAATTCAAGTGCGGTTCTAAGAATTATTTAAAGCCTTAATGCAGCTTAATATAGACAAAGCTTTGCAAATTTTAAGCTTAAAATTTTCATATGTGCACATATCTATATCGATATGTATGTATTTATGAATATTTTTAGTATCCTTTAACGCTTTTAACTGCTTCTCCACAAAATCATGACATTTGCACTTGGCACCAAAAGATACAAAACAAAAAGTTATGCCATATCGCCAAAAATGGCAATAAAATTCGCTATGCATAAAAAAAAACAAAAAATCGAAAGAGCAATGCAAAAAAAAATTATTTTAACAAATATGCTTGTCAAAAAATAAGCAGTAAATATTTTGTGTTATGTGCTAAAATCACGGAAATAGACACGAATTGTTTTTATGTGCCGGAAATGGCATAGGAAGGCGCGAAAACAGGCACTAAAAACCGTCGAGATTCAGAAAAATATAAATAAAATTGTTATTATTATTTTTACTAAGCAATCAACCAACCAGACGAATGTGTGCGCTACCCCGAAAAAAAGGTTGTTTAGTTTCACATACCAATTTTTTGGCGGAAATTTGCAAAATATTTCAGCATATGAATAACGGTACATAATGCACGCTTTTCTTATGCCATTAAATTTCGGGCGGTAGTTGTGGAAACAAAAGCAATGAAAAAAGCTTTGCATGATAGTCTTTAATAAACTGCGTTAAAGTTTATGTATGTTCGAAAAATGAGAGCTTGAAAATATTGATTTTTCGAATGAAAAGCAAAATATCCAAGTCACCATGTTTTGGGGTAACATGAAATTAATTCGTTACTAAAATAGAGATTAGAAGTAAAGAAATATGTTTACTTTTATGTAGCTCTATGTACGTATGTAAGTGAACATAGTCATATACACCAGTATACGCGTTCATAAGTATGTATTAGGGCCGTACTAATTTCGGTACAATTAACTCCCTTTCATATTTTTTCGAAACAAAAAAAGCATCGAGGTTCAATCATATGTATACCTACGGTGACCATCCGTCCTGTATTATACGGGACAGTCCTCTTTTTTGGTTTGCAGTTTTGTAACTCATTAAATTTGCGAGTGAAAAGTGCTGCTCATTTGCTTCTCTTTAAAAAAAAAAAGACCGAACATACATACTTTAAATGAAAAATTGCGTAACACCGTCAACAAAAAAAAGTTGCCAAAAATTAGTGGTAAGCCATACCGACTTAAAATTGCACTTTATTATAATAAAATTTAACGAAAATTTTTAACAAATTTTACGGGGTAAAAATCTCGAGAAAATTATCCTACAAAATTTTGATGTTATAAGGATACTGTTTCAGGGAAAACAGTGTGGAAAAAAGTTTCAAATTTATTTTTTGTCCCGTATTCGGCTTTCATAAATAAGGTCACCGTAGGTATACCTCTTACTTTGAAATAATTTCCACCAAAGTGTTTGGCCAAACTTTTTCTCTAATTTTTGGTATGCATCTGGAAACGGCAGCACTCACAATTTTTCGTCTGCTTTGTTTTTGTTTATATTTCTTGAGTTATAGTTTTCCGACCTGGTAACAAGCTTAGCGCAAGCCGAAATGTAGGAGCGTTACCTTCTATTTATTTATTTTAGGAGAGGAGAGTCAGAAAAGTCTCAGAATTCTGAGTTGTAACCCTCATTATGAGGTCAAAAAAGAGTCAGAGAGAGGCCGGGCACGCCAATATGAGTCCAAATTAGTGGTCATATTAGAGTCTGAAATGTTATGCTTTCTGAGTCTTAAAAACAAATATTCTTTTAAATTCTCTTTATTAATAAACTTTTTACATCGAAGTGATCTTTGTTACTTTTGTTCAACTCAGAATTTATGACACCAAAATATTCCAAAATGGTGAGTCTGGTTGATTGGTCGCAGAATTATATTTATGACGAAAGATATACTCATTTTACACTAATAAAATTGTTTAAAGGGTTATTTGTGCTGATTTCTTACAAAAATGTGCTTGTTTTAATGTAAATTTTTTGCTAAAAGCTAATGCCACAGATTGTGGCAAGTCATGGTGACCGCGGCTGATGGGATGCGCACTAAAAGGGTATTCTGATTATGCTTATGCACCCTACAGGAAAAGCTACTAGTTGCAAACTAGAATGTTTGCATTCCGGTGTCCTACGAGTTGTCCATATTCTGGCTACGCATTAGCACCTACCAGTAGAAATACTGGTAGCATCATACCGACAGAGCAAAGCACTAGCGTGCCATTCCTGACGTACGAGGTTCAAGTTCTCGGGCGAATTAGCTTCTTTTAAAAATTTTATTTGAAATTTAGATTTTTGTTGTAATTTATTTACTTCAATATTTTTTTAACTGTAATTTTTTTTAATTCATTTAATTTTTATAGTACTTATTTGCGTACGATTTTTCTCAAATCGAATTCGATTTTATAAATTTAATATTTAAACTAAAATAATTTTATTTATTTATAATTTTATTTATTTTTGACTTTGACAACTAAAAGGCAGATATGGCCGATCGCATAAGTTGTTCGAAATTTTCGAACCACTTGGCCATCGCTTTGGCTCATAATAGTTAACGAACTGGTATTTTTACTGACTGGTTTGGATTTTCATTGCCGGTAATATGTGCACTATGTATGCAAATATGTCAGTAAGAAGAAATGACTGACGTCTTTTAGTCTGCCTCCACAATACCACTTACAAAAGCGTCATAGACATATTTACAGAATGGCCTCGAGCCTCGAAACATGTCTACTCCATTATAAAGCATTCGCTTTAGATTTATACATATTTATATTCTTTTAAATATGCTATTTATGTATGTAGGGCTGTTATGCTACACTCCACTTGGCATTCACGTGCAACATGACTTGCAATTTCCTTTGCTGTAGAAAAAGTGGAAAAAAGATGTATGTAGAAGAAAAAGGCCGCGCCGCTTTATAGACTTCACCGAAAAAGTACTTGCCGCCTTTGCTGCGTATATTTACTACTAATCCCCATCGAGTTTGTTGTGGCAGCGGCTATCTTCCATTTAGCGCTTTTCAATACTCGAATGCATGCCGACTTCAAAGAAATGGCGCTTCTAAAAACTCTATATTCTCTGCATGTTCATACCAACAATGATTTGAAGAAAATGCAGTGCTTGTAAAATAAAAGCTAAGCGGCAAAAAAAAAACCGAAAGTGGAGTGTAGTGATGTTGACGCCCCGCACTTAAAGACAAGTATTTTATTCCAGTAGTGTTATTGAGCTATGCACCACGATTCATTTGTTTTGAAAAACGAAAAAAACACTCTATGTCTATAAGCGGTAGGTAGTTATAGCAGCTAACTCGGAGATCACTACATCTCCTCATCAGACTTTTTCTAGACTTCAGCAGGGATTGAACCCGCAAGTCTCTTGTTGCTAATCGATTCCATTATTCAACCAACTACTGTCAAGTGCAGCTGATTTGCCGCTTTTTAAACTTGACAGCGTGGTTGTTATTGTTAATTGCATACATGAAATAGATCTATTGTATAGTTTTAGGCAGTCTTAAGCAAGGCTTTTAATTAAAATTTGGCGGTGTTTAGATCGGCTGCGTGGTTGAGCTGGGAAAATTGAATAGAGCGCCTAAGCTTTTGAAGTCGAAATTTCTGAATTGCCAGCAAGGTGTTTAGCAAGGGTATAGCCAGAATCTAATGTAGGAAGCGGAAAAAGTTAATATACAAAAAAAGAGTTAAAAAAAAGGTACAGTGGAAACCCAAAACCAGCGTCGATTAATTCCCCGCCGCACCCCACGAAACAAGGACTAAGCTTTAAAGATGTGCGCTTGCAATTTCCCAGCTCCCAATAGCAAAAGTGCCTCTCTCCAACTTCTGGTTTTCTTAGAGACGGGGCATAATTGCGAAAAATTTGTAACGTGGGACTTCTTTCTGAGCTGGGATGAGCCGACGCACAAATTTAGTGTGGGATTTGTAGTTGGGCGGATGCCTTGAGAGCTTGTATGCAGGTTCATGCCCATCAGTGAACGAATTGCCACAATCCGCATGAAAGCTAAACATATTTGTTCCCACAGCCGGCATATTTGTTCATACGCCAGCATCGAAACATCCATAAAACATTTGGGTGTCCCTTTTTCAAAGATGAAAAACCAAATTGATAACGTTGTGATAGGCGGGACAAAAGTTCGACGTCAAAAAGCTATAGCCACAAACGACACCTGAGACTTACGCAATCGACTCTGAATTCAGCTTAAACAAGAAACTTAGCATCGAGCGGATATAAACTGGCCTCCCCTATCCATATCTGGTTACGATCTTGGTGTTTAATAAACTGCAAATCGCTCTATCTTTAATCTTAAACGCAGGCATATCGAACTAAGAATTTGAGACTCAGAAGAGTAGATAACAGTAAGAGTGATAGATAAGTACTAGAATGCGAACTTTTTTATCCTGTTTTACTACATATTTGTGTATCACTACTAATTTCTCGCCGGTTAGGGTGCTTGAAATGCGTGCGTCGTCATGATTTGCCACTTTTTGGCTGGCGGCAACTAGGCTTCGCTTGTTTTCTGCCTTAAAGAGCGACTATAAACCCAAAGCTGGCATTGAGAATGACGCAGCTTTTCTGCCGTCGCAGACCCGCAGACGTCAAAATCGCTATCGTGTGCTACACACATAGGCAGTTACACCATTACGTGACGGAATAAATACAACACCATAGTAATAAAATAAATACATACATAAGTGTAACTAAAGAGTGCATGAAAAGCAAAAAAATGGGCATAATTTGTGTAGCAAATCTACTAAGTAATAAAACGAAATTGTTTTTAAGAGTATGATCCCACAGCGCTTGCAAGAAGAGTCGAATGAAGGTGGCCACGCTACAGCCGCTTACAAATGTCCAATAAATTCTAAGCGGTATTTTTTGTTTGTAATCTACGAGGGCACATGCATTCGGTATGGCTCTTGTTATTTCTAGCGAGCGTTTTTTTCACCCNTGTAATAAAGCACTGACAATAACAATCATATTTGATATATATATATATATTTTTTTTTCGTGAAAAAAGGGCGGCAAGTTATGAATTGCCTAGGGGCGGCAAATATTTAAATCCGCCACTGGTGCTACACACATAGGCAGTTACACCATTACATGACGGAATAAATACAACACCATAGTAATAAAATAAATACATACATAAGTGTAACTAAAGAGTGCATGAAAAGCAAAAAAAATGGGCATAATTTGTGTAGCAAATCTACTAAGTAATAAAACGAAATTGTTTTTAAGAGTATGATCCCAGAGCGCCTGCAAGAAGAGTTGAATGAAGGTGGCCACGCTACAGCCGCTTACAAATGTCCAATAAATTCTAAGCGGCATTTTTTGTTTGTAATCTACGAGGGCACATGCATTCAGTATGGCTCTTGATATTTCTAGCGAGCGTTTTTTTCACCGATGTGGCAACGCCGCCATCAAGCGCGCGGTAGCATCAAATATTAATACATAATCACTTTGTAAGTATCAACTTTGAAGCGTCTGTTAGCTGATACGCATAAAGTAAACTACTCAGAAAGTACTTTCACGCCAGGAAAGAGCAAGAGAGAAAATTGTGAAGATCATTTTAGGTTAAGTAGACGAAAACCCACTATATTGAGCTGGCTTTCAGAGCGATTAAATAATGGTTGGCGGTGCTGCTGTCGCTACTTGTACCTGCTGCTTTTTAGCAGCATTTATGCGTGGCAGTTGGGCGCGCGGCAATGCGCTGAGAAATGAGTAGGTTTTTNTGCTGCTGTCGCTACTTGTACCTGCTGCTTTTTAGCAGCATTTATGCGTGCAATACGTCTCGGCGCGCTGGGCAGTTGGGCGCGCGGCAATGCGCTGAGAAGTGAGTAGGTTTTTTTTTTTGTATTTTAAGCGCACTTTCTGCCAAATCATGCTCGGTTTTTTTTCTGCCCTCACTAACCGACCGACATGTTTAGCCTTTGGAACGCCGCAGCGCGTTGTTGGCTTGACTGCCTCATCGCATCAACGTACCTAAATTAACATTCATAGAATTTTCATGCTTCTCGCCGCGCTATTGTTTCTTCATTTGCTTTGTCGCCAAGATGCAATTTCACTGATAAGCCAAATATATTCATATGAATTTTCATTTTCGCTACCCCATTTTTCCACAAACAAACCTAGTTACAATTTCGATTTTCACAAAATTTATGCGTTTGCCAAAAAGCAAGTCAAGCTATTATAACAAAAAAAAACAAAAAATGGCTAGACATACATATGTAGTTACGTACATATTTGTTGCCCTCTAAAAGCACAGTCGCTTATACGAGTAACGCGGCAGGCGATTTGACGCCGCATGACTTGCGTTAAGCAACTGCTGGTAGAGTGAAAATGAAAAATCATGCCAAGAGCGAAATTGTTAATATTACTACAATATTTAGTGTCCAAATTGAAATTGGTAACAAGCGCTATGATTAATTTCTGCTGCCAGGTGGTCAGCCGGGTAAAATTAATAACAACAACAATCAGCATTGTGCTTACATTACAGTAAATTGTTAGGTGTTTGTATTTATTTAACAGTTTTTTCTGAGATATTGCTGCGTTTGCCTAACTTGCTGTTTTAAAAAATAAATAAAACCTTTACACACATACAAACATATGCACAAACATTTCAGTAAGTTTATGCACCTCCTGCTGCGCGTCATATTTACAAACTTGTCTGTATATATTTTGATATTTTGACTTGACTTCTTATGAAATCTAAGTTTTGGTTGGTTTATTTTTTCACTGCCAAGCATTTTCTTATTTATTTTGAGCTAATTGTAAACAGCGTCTTATTAGATGAATGATTGAGTGCAAGCACGCGTTACATGACAGGGGGTTCTAATTGTTGATGCTTTGGTTGCAGTTTTTCCAAAAACGGTAGGCTTATGTACTCGTTTGCAGTTGGAAAAGCTGCCTGTTTTAATGTAGAATAGAAAATAATTGCTATTTTTTGTGCATTTATATGTACTATGTACATATTTGGATGATAAAGACAACTACTTTTCTTATATATTTGGGCTACTTTTCATATATATAAGGCCTCGAAAGTGCACTCCTTTTCGGACCACAGCTTCATAGAATTTAGTATACTATACTCGCCCCCGTCCCTAAGAATCAAAATATCAGAATAACTGGGGGTTTTACAGAATACAGGTATTTAATAATCTACATTTTGAGTCATCTTATAAACTAGCAAGCAAGAAAAACTTGATCATTTATTGTTGTGGGTCTCCAAGCAGTACTACTTAAATCCTGTCCCAAGAAGAAAAGATAGATGGCATATAACACTCCTTGGTGGCCCGGATCTAAATAAACTTGTCAAAGAATGCAGGAAAGCCTTCAATACTCCCAAGCGTGGTGGGTGGATTTGGAAACTTTAAGAAAGCCGTACGGAAACCGAGGCGAGGCTGATTTTGTAGCGGTGTAGAGGCTATATCCGATGCCACAAGGCTTCAAAAGGTGCTCGTAAACTCCCCTTGACAGCACCCGATTGTGTTCAAAAGTCTGATGAGTCCTGGACTGACCCAAGCCCCAAAATGGTAGATTTACTTCTATTTACCCACTTTTTAGAGTGCATAACAGCTTCGGTAAAGGTTCGCAATCAGTGAAATGATAAATGGTGGGCAAATATGTTGGGATACATCTAATTTCAAGTTCTATTATTCGCCAGGACCAGATGAAATATAGTCAGCCCAAGTACAACAAACCATTAAATGTACAAAACCTTGGTGAAAAAAACTTTCTCTAGCTACTTAAGATTCAGTTATATTCCCGGGAACTGAACAGATGTCAAAGTGTGTATGAGATCAAAATAATGGAATTCGTAGTCAATAAGTTTTTTTTTACAAATTGTTGGTATGACGAACAGAATCTACTAAAATACTTGAAGAGAAAATAATGAATTTAACAAAACGAATTACAACAGCAAAATAAGAGTTGGATTAACTTCAAAATTTTTTCAGATGCTCTTTCGGGACGGACGTTAATATTTTTGCCGTTGAGAAAATTTAGTATTTTATTAAAAGAGATAGTGCTTGAAACTAAGGTGATTCAAAGCTTTGTTTCAAGAGCTAAAAATGGCAAATCAGATTGNTATTTTTGCCGTTGAGAAAATTTAGTATTTTATTAAAAGAGATAGTGCTTTGTTTCAAGAGCTAAAAATGGCAAATCAGATTTCTCAGATAAGTGTGAAAAGATATATGAAATTAATATAAAAATATTTTGTACTAGGCTATTTTTGATACAATAATACGAGAATTGGAATTGCTTGAATTTTTCCTGCATATTCTGAGATTTGCCTATATTTGATTTAAGTTTTTAAAAAGTGTAATTTTCCTTTTTAAAAAGTGGCAACTCCCGTAGAAATTACTGGGTTTAGCTTTTTAAACAGACGGCAACCCTCCTTAACAAATTTAAAAAATAAAGCTTTTTTTAAAGCTCTTCCATTTAAAAGGAATTTAACTTTCTCGGCTGGTGATAACCCCTTTAAAAAAATATATCTTACTTTTTGTTTCCCAGTTAATTTTTCCACTATTGCCTTTCTATTTTGCTACAAAATCAATATTTCCAACTCAATGCCAATTTGTTTGCCGTTAGTTGTGTTGAAATTTCACCGCCGTGAGCATACACAAAATTTTACACAATTTTATTCATTGAAATTTAATTAATCTTTCATGCAAATATTTTTCCNTCAAGAGCTAAAAATGGCAAATCAGATTTCTCAGATAAGTGTGAAAAGATATATGAAATTAATATAAAAATATTTTGTACTAGGCTATTTTTGATACAATAATACGAGAATTGGAATTGCTTGAATTTTTCCTGCATATTCTGAGATTTGCCTATATTTGATTTAAGTTTTTAAAAAGTGTAATTTTCCTTTTTAAAAAGTGGCAACTCCCGTAGAAATTACTGGGTTTAGCTTTTTAAACAGACGGCAACCCTCCTTAACAAATTTNTTGCTTGAATTTTTCCTGCATATTCTGAGATTTGCCTATATTTGATTTAATATTTTAAAAAGTGTAATTTTCCATTTTAAAAAGTGACAACTCCCGTAGAAATTACTGGGTTTAGCTTTTTAAACAGATGGCAACCCTCCTTAACAAATTAANTAAGTGTGAAAAGATATATGAAATTAATATAAAAATATTTTGTACTAGGCTATTTTTGATACAATAATACGAGAATTGGAATTGCTTGAATTTTTCCTGCATATTCTGAGATTTGCCTATATTTGATTTAAGTTTTTAAAAAGTGTAATTTTCCTTTTTAAAAAGTGGCAACTCCCGTAGAAATTACTGGGTTTAGCTTTTTAAACAGACGGCAACCCTCCTTAACAAATTTAAAAAATAAAGCTTTTTTTAAAGCTCTTCCATTTAAAAGGAATTTAACTTTCTCGGCTGGTGATAACCCCTTTAAAAAAATATATCTTACTTTTTGTTTCCCAGTTAATTTTTCCACTATTGCCTTTCTATTTTGCTACAAAATCAATATTTCCAACTCAATGCCAATTTGTTTGCCGTTAGTTGTGTTGCAATTTCACCGCCGTGAGCATACACAAAATTTTACACAATTTTATTCATTGAAATTTAATTAATCTTTCATGCAAATATTTTTCTATTTTACGTCTCCTGCACTGCCCAACAAATGTCGCATTGTTGTGGCAGCTTCATTACTTTGCCCTTAGAAAAATTTACTATAGGCATCAGTAAATTGCAAGCTTATCAGCGGACAGATCTGTTGTTGCAGCCAAACGAACTAAAGACGTTTCGCTCTGTTTTCTCACACACGTGCAAGCGCTAAGTAACTATATACATATGTATTTAGCTCAGAATTCCTAACAAAACGACGAATTTTGATACACAATACTATGCATTACGCGCCCGGGCAGCACAGATTGCCTGCTGCTAATGACTTGATAGAAGAGAATCTCTTAGCGACATGTAAAATAAATGCNAAATTTACTATAGGCATCAGTAAATTGCAAGCTTATCAGCGGACAGATCTGTTGTTGCAGCCAAACGAACTAAAGACGTTTCGCTCTGTTTTCTCACACACGTGCAAGCGCCAAGTAACTATATATGTATTTAGCTCAGAATTCCTAACAAAACGACGAATTTTGATACACAATACTATGCATTACGCGCCCGGGCAGCACTGATCGCCTGCTGCTAATGACTTGATAGAAGAGAATCTCTTAGCGGCATGTAAAATAAATGTATTTATGTTAGGAAAAAATTAAAATATGCATATAATCGTAAACGCACACCTTCATATTTACACACATACACACTTGTAGGCATAATCGCCTGTCCTCTGTTGCATTTGTGGCAACTAAAATGTTTAATGCAAATAAGTTGCACGTAATTATTCAAATTGCATGTTTCACACAATTTCACCGCATTCCGGGCAAATCTACGAAAAATCGCTAGCTAACCATCGCAAAAACAAAAGCAATAGCAGCAGCAGTCAACAATCTCATAGCGTTGCAATACGAGCTACAGCGCATTAAAATGCCACAGCCTGTTGTTAACTTGCAGCGATCGTTGGCTGTAGGAAAATGAACAGATTTTCTAGAATCTTTTTTAGTTAGAGAGATCAACGATAAGTGTTGCAGAGTGGCAAAATTAAAAGAGAAGAAAAAGTGTTAGAATAAAAATTAAATTGTATTGCAAAAATTAGAGCAAACGCATTGCGTTTCGTGCTGTTCGTTGCTTGCATGCAACATCATCAACAGCATAGCATCTTGCAATGTAGATTGCAAAGATCAGTTTTGCATTTGCATTTGCATATATGCAAAATGGCAAAAATTAAGTCTTTCATGTAATGAATGACACCAAGTGAAAAAGTGTTTAAAAATGAACACTCTTAATTGAGTGCGAAGAGGTTGGGTAGAGGGGCCGATTGCCGACGGAAGGCGGGCGTGCGTATGTACATAGTTTAATGCGCTTGGCATACATGAACGCATTAATCGTGTAATTAATTTGATGTACGGATATTTAAATATGGTTATGTGTGTATTGTAGCCATGTAAATGTGTATGTTTGTATGTCTTTTATATTTGTGGACTTTGCTTTTTGCATGCGAACCCATTCGTGCAACATGCTATGGCGAATCAACGCAGCGTCGATTTGTAGACAAAATAAGCTTAAAATGCTTCATACATATGCATATACTTATCTGAGATATAGAATGTCCTATCGATGGCAAGATTTGAGGACAAGCTTAGTGATGCATATATTTAAGTATTGAAAATAGTTTTTTTTGTCAACTTCATTCATATTAGACATAAAAATCCAAATAAAATAACCTAATAATCAAAGATAACCTAAAAAAAAATTGTGTTGCTTTTTAAAAAAAGTTTACTTTTCTGTTTTGGTTGATTTCATAACGGGTTATTACCTTTAAATTCCATATTGAAGATACCCGTATAATAATCANTTTTTTTTGTCGAGGGTGTTGCGCATTTTCTTCCATTTAAAAATAGGATCTGGTTAAACGTTATGTTTTGAATGGCATGTCTGATTTCAATAGCATGCAGAGCAGTGTTGCCATTTTAGTTTTCCGGCTAGATTTAGCGTTTTTTTTGGGTTTGGCCGGGAAAAAATTCTGTTTAGCTTTCAGCTGTTTTCTTAAAATTATTTAGCTTTTTTATCTATTAATTTTTTTGCAAAATATCACGTACAAATTTAAGTACTGTTAAGTTATATAATGCAGTTTTAAGCGTTCGCTATGGAATGAAAAAAGGTAAATACTGTCGTAGTTTTTTATTTAGACCAGGCATGCCCAGCGCAGGGCACTTGCTTATGGAGTTCTGCCAGCGATGAGCATGACTGATTTAGACTGACACCAGTGAACCCATTCACACTTGATTTCATCTGACAAAGAAATACACCTCGATTGGCAATCACACTGGATCCTCAGTATCGCAGCTGTTTAGAGATAGATGAGGTGGAATCATCTCAGCACTTTCGGTCAAGCTGCCCAGCCTTTCTGTGGTGTTTCTTTGGTATTCTCGGGCTATTGAGAGCCACTTTGAGAGAGTAATTTTTGCTTCTCACTAGCCCGAAGTCGACTGGACTCTTTTTCCGGGCGAGTTTGTGAAAACTGTCAAACTGTCAGAACGAGAGGAAGAATTTTAAACATTCAAATTTTACCCAATCAATAAGTGCATCTTTAGCTAGTTTTCTTTGATTTATAAGTGAAAAAACATCAACTGAACTATTAACTTAACGTTATTGTGCCCGCCGCTGCTAAAATCTTAAACTTAAAATTTTTTGCGATTTAACGTTTAGTTTCAATTTTGTGAGAGCATTCCGCATTTACGAAAATGTAAGAAACAAACATAAATTATTGGCCGAAGTGATAAGTAAGAAGTTAATTATAGACCATCAATACCTATTTTTTCCAAAAACTTTTTCACTTGCTTAATTTTTAGGACTATTCACTTTATTCCGACAGGGGTATGTACCTATATACACACATGCCTATGTACATACATTGTTTCAAGAAACAATTTGTGTATATGTATTTTAACTTTAGCAAATTAAATGTCTCCATGAACACACTTAAACGCAATCGCACACGCACACATACACAGCATTTAGCCAACATTGACTAACTTCAGCGCCGTGATCTGCCAGCGATATGCAGATTTTTTAACAAACTATCGTCACCAGTCGGCCACATGTGTCCGCTTGTGGCAGGTATTAACGCCACAACAACGCTAAGCAGACATTTTTATTTAGCCCAAGCGATAACGAATGAGCGCCGCCTTGCACCGAGCGCACTGAGATGTAACTATCTACATACATACATATGTAGGGGCACTGCGCTGAAGGTGACAGCGTGGCGCGAGATTTTATAGATTTAAAATTTGGTAGACTTCGTGCGGACTGACAACGTCCTTACCGCGTAGCTTCTCCCCCTAAGTGCGAGTAAGTGCTGCTGCGGCGTGAAGATTTTCGCCACTTTGTGACATATTGTTTGTAAGAAATTGTTGCAACATGGCAAATAAACAACAAATAACAAACAACAGATAGGCAATGTTGCCATTAAAATAAGAAAAAGTAGTAAAACTACCTACCAACAACAACAGCTGGACAACACTGTCGACAGTGTATAAATACTCGTCGCCTGTTCCCGTTCACCATGCGCGCTGGTGAAGACGCGTCTTTGCAAAGTTGTTGTTGTTGGAGTCCACTTGACATGCAATGAGGCGATAATCTGCTGTCGCTGAGCTGTCTCCGAGGTGTTGCAGCTTTGCGCTGGTGGCGCTGTTGCTGTAGTAGTTTTTTTTTTTTTTTTTTTTTTGATTTTTGACTTTGCGCCGTTGTAGCACGATTGCTTCGTAGACAAACGGAGATAGACAGTTGGACATCTAGCAGCCACAGCAATGGTCAGTTAGCTGAAGCTAACCGGCCAGCCAGCAGGCCAGCTAATAGCCAGCACGTCAACTCGAGAAGCGCTGAAGGATAGACAGCTGGCGAAACGGACAAGCGACGAACAAGTTTGGGGGAACACACACGTTTGTGTGCGTGTGTGTTTGTTTATTATTTGGTATCTGTTTGCATGTGGTCAAAGGTATTTATCATGAAATCATGTTTGCTAGATAAGACTGACATTTAAAATTAGTTTGCTGGCATGTTTCGCAAGCCAACAACAGTGTTGTTGAGAAATGTTGAGAAATGCAATGAAATAAAATAGCGTTGCAGCCAAAAACATAAAGGAAAAAAAATAAAAAAGCCAAGGGACTTAAAGAAAAACAACTATCAGGTGATTTTTTTTTTAATGATTTTCCTTATCAACTTTTTTTGCGCCTAGTTAATTTCCACTAGTTATTTACTTCATCGAATTAAGCGAATAAAATGTTTAAGGATTAAGTTTGAGCTATGCAACCGGTTCCGGATTCGTGCAGTTTTTGTTTCTTATTTCCCCAGCATTATGTACATTGCCTTGATATGCAGGCGATGCTTGTTGTGACTTCACTTTTAGTCATGCAACATACAAACATATGAATCGAAATGTAAATACTTATGTATGTATGAATGTAGAAAGGTAAAATTAAACTAAGACGTATGAGTTGCAGAAAGCGCAAGATTATGTAAATTGATAAGAATAACGATAAAATACCAAGTTAAGTTGCAAGTTGCAATGTAAAATTTTATTTAAAGGTTTGAAAATTGCATGGTTAATTTTCTGATAATATGTGCGCACCGGCCGTTATTCTTCTGTACCTAGTGAAGACAAATGTATACCCAAACTTAAGTCCTTCTCCCCTAGTCTTTTCATTGCAAAGTACGGGCATGATGGGATGCCTTGTAGAGTGTGGTTTTCGCATGACGAGAAAGTACTTCACTTATCAATAGTCTGCTCAGCCTAAAGTAGCACTTGTTGGCAAGAACGATTCACCGTTGGATTTTAAGACTGACGTTGTTGTTGGGTCAATGCTGGTTATAAAATAGACAAAGTCATCCACCATTTCGAAATCATAACTGCCAACAGTGACATGGGTGCCGAAGCGTGAATATATCGACTGTTTGCCTAATTAAACAGCTACTTTTTATAGCATCCGTTCATATCCCATCCCATTCGTTTTGTTTTCGAATAAATTTTTGAAAAAGATAGAACAAACGGTGCGGTTTTTAAGGTCTCTGTGGTGGTTGACTACTCATATCCGGAGTTGTAACGAAGCTCTAGAGTTCCGCAGCTCTTATTATATTCTTTGACATCAGATTAAAGAAGTGTCATGATAGAGAGCCCTCATGTTTAAAACCCTTATTTGGTACCGATCGGCCCTGTGAAGTTCTTTCCGATTCTGCGATTTTTGCATGTATGCGCAGCTCCTCTTCCAGCTATCGACGGCGGCTTAAAACACGGCAAGGAGCTGGTGAAAGTCGGTTTTGCGTATGGTAAATACACTGATAGGGCCCAATCAATTTGTCCTTCTTTTAGCCGCGAAATTGTGCCTCGTCATAGTCAGGTGGGATATGGCTACCGCCGTTACTGACGTTCACAATCGTCTTCGCTACTACTTGCAGTGCTATTACCATTAAGTAGGTAGAAAGTGTTCCCTCCTTAATTTAGGTACATTCAGGCACCATCATCATCGGTAACTAGCTCGCCGTGGTTATTCTTACAAGAGTTCGCCCTAGTCTTAGCCTTCTACGTAAGTAGCCTGGTATAATTTGCCGGCGTTTTCCTGTCGGTCTACATTTCAATGTCCTGAAACCGACGCATTTCGGTGTCTCTATTTTTATTAGGGAGAGTATGTCTCACACCAGCAGGGCAGAGGCACATCCCTTCCTTTCCAACCCTGGCACTCAAGACTCCCAGCACGATTTTTATATCGTAATGTTGCCACCGCTTATAGACTAGGTCTTTGCTCAACCCGACTTTTTGTTCCGCCGGTTATGGGCGCAGATAAACGAGACGTTGAAGAATCTCGTTTTGTTGGGGATTGTGGCAAGACTCTCATAGGCCGTGGTGTACCACAGTACTCGGCGACGGTGCATACCCTTGCACGTTCGCCGTGGCCGTCATCAAAAAGTGGTCCAACCAGGGATTAATTTTTTCACTCATTGGAATTCGTTTTTATAGGGCTTGTCCCAAGCCCCACGGACTGCCTATTGCTAAGTGTATGCCTTCTCAGAAAAGCTCGCTTTCAAACTGGTTTTCGGATGTTACCCAATGGATATTTGGTGTAAGCTCCAGAAGTTTCGAGCTGCTTAAATCGGATACAAAAGAATCCTTTTTGGTCACTCGCTGGTGAATGGCGACCAAAACATTTCCGCACATGCGTGCGCTTCTGCACCCGGAGCCATCTTTCGTTTATATATTATATCTAAAATTTGTACATATATAAAAATATGGATATCTTTAGTAGTTTAATTAATTAGAGTAATTGTGTTATTACACCAGAAAGGCCATTCTTGAAATGATTTCTTTAGCGACAAAAACGGTCCCCCCAATTCAATTGTATTATCCTACAGAAGCTCCAAATTGTCCTAAGGATGAGCTAGATTTGAAAATGTATGCACCAAAATAATTCTTATTAAACACTAGACGAAACCGGGCCGTTCAAGAGAGAATTCGCAACAAGTTAGGATGATTTTTTAAAGTGTTATCATAGTTAGATACCTGATTTTTTAAACACTCTTTAAGAATTTCAACTGCATTTGACATTATTAATTTTGGATTTATAGTCCAGATGTCTGCACAGAATTAAATAATAAAACTATAGAGTATAACACAACACCTTTAGATGGTTACTGACTTTGGTAACTAACCATATAAACCAGATAATGACCTCTGAATTTGTACACTCATTAAAAACACGCATTCCGTTCGCAGCGATTTAAGGCCAACTGTCGGAGGATGTGTATGATTGCTTAGCAAAATCTGCCTTCAGGCGCTTTGTCAGCACTTTTGCCCAAATGTAATTGCACTGCTTATTTAACAACTTTTTTTTACGCTGTCATTCTTGCTGGTGGGATTTAAAAAGGATTAAGATTTTTAGCTGCAGGATTGTACATTGTACATACATACATGTGAGCCGTAAATGCAGGATTTCAGTTTCGTTTTTTTTTTGGTTGTATTAAATTTTTGAAAACGTGTCCTCACACATAGTGAAATCTCATATCTTTGTTTGCTAGTGTATGTACATACGTATAAATGAAAATATGTAGGAAAATCCACCAAGCGTTCGCCTATGAATGGAAATATGATCGATTGTTAATCACCACAAGGCTCGTTTCACAATTAAATCGGAAATAATTTTCCAACTGCTGCAAATGATTGCCATACAACCAACCGTTTCAGTTTTTTTTTGTGTGTTTGTGCTATATTGTACATATTTGCGTGTGTTTGGATTAGTTGTTAGCAACGCGCAATGCCATTACGTTGGTTGAATTTAGGTATACCCTCGAGTGCTATTAAAGCCCCTTCGCTGTGGGTAAATTTTTAACACAATGCATAGTTGAATCAATGTACGAATGATTGAATGTTCAAATGCGTAGTTGAATTTATTTGTAGATTTCTTCATTTGTATGTATGTATGTATGTATGTATGTGTGTTGCGAGTTGTGTTTAAATTAAGGACTATCTGTGCATGAGTGAAAGCAGCTTTTGGTGGCTGCGCGAATGTTACTTTCCTATGTGGAAAGTAAAATTTCACACGCAGAAGCGAAAACAAAAATTCAGAAACATCCCTGCAGGGAATGCATGAACTGGAGAAACTGAACTACGCACTTATCGACAATATCGAACCGATTACAAGTAATCGAAGAAAGCCAAATAGTCTTCTTATTCATTTTCTTTTTAAATGTCACTGTGGCTGGCGCGAATTAAAATACGAACTATAGCCCAGTCCGTTTTTCGACTAGTCTTTCTAACGCAGAGGAGTTCTCGTCTTCTAGGGCTGGCGGCACAACCAAGCTCCGCCTAGATAGGTTAGTCCTTCAATCGTTGTCGTCAAGCTCATATAACGGTGGTATTTCGATAGCATTGCAATAAAGGAAGATGATTTTTTGCTGAGTGGGTTTGTGTGGACCGGTGAAATTGTGTTTACTGTCAGGGTCAGACGACTGCAATATCCTGATCTTAACTGGGCCGGACTGATGAGGGTCTGACGTGGCAGGGCTTTTACCTTTTTGCACTATAGCGGATTATTGGCCATTTAAGGACGATAGTCACTGCGTGCGCATTCGAGAAGCTGCAGTATGAGGTGCCTTAGAGGAGGCTGCCCCTCAAGCAAATGTCTGTTTGCGGTAGTAGCCAGCCAAAAAACAATGTTGAGGATCGCGATGTGCTTTTTAGCTGGGCGCATAGATACCTAACTGAAAAGGCGGCATTCTGGCAAGTCCTAAACTTTGTAGGCCAAATGGGGTGGCCGGAAAATTGCCTTATATGCCGCCAAATACGTCTCGTTTTCTTTGCCCCAGTTACTACCGGAGAGCGAATTATTGACCATGTTACGAAGCTATACTTGGTTAACAATTTCGGTTGTGTTCGCGGATAAGGATAACAACCTCTAAAATTTGTGTGTTGTTTACCATCGGAACTGGTTTGACGTTGACGTGGATTTTTAAATGAAGCATGACCTCCTTCGTCCACGTTATAGAGAGGGTTGGAATCCGTGCAGCGAAAAAGCTGGCAATCATAGCGAGATAGCCGTTTATCTTCGAACACAAAAGGCATCAGTTGCACCGGACGCCAATATCGAACAATCGTCGGGATATGAGTTCGTTGAACCTCGCTCCGGTAGCTGAGCAAGCTTCGAGATGTAGAAGTTAAACAATGACGGGGATAGGACACTACTCTGTGGGACCCCTTGCTTAGTTTTTCTTGCATTGTGTGTTCGATTGTCGACGACGCAGATCTTTCGCTGGCCACGGTTTTAGTGACTGTGGCGGGTGGAATGACAGACATTGGAGTGTCCGTGCATGTCAATGGCGCTGTAACGCCGCACTCGTCAATACCAACTCGTAAATGTTGTAAACATTTAGATAAAACGTAAGTAGATTTCAAAATGAAACCTAAAAGTTAAGTCTAGAGATATGTAGGGATAGGATAGGGAAATACTTCTCAACGTGGAAGAGATTGAAGCTTAGGAGAAAGTGTTGGTTTACTTCTTGGTTATTGTTTTTTCAGACAGGGTGAGTTGATTCCCCTTCATCCTCGTCCTGAAAATTTCATGTGGATTCAGTCTAACCGCGCATATCTTAAGCGGTCCTATCTGAAGCGCATCAAGTTGGACAGATGAATGTTTTCGGTTCACTCTGAGCCAGAGAGACCTTGCAGTTCACTTGCCATGGTTTTCGTTCAGCGCTTGCTGAGCAGACATGACGCTCATCTATTTAAGGGTTGTTCCCATCTTCAATTGGGCCAATTGTTACGAAGAGAGGCAATTGATAAAGTTTTTTGGACCAAAAAATAAAAACAAGAAAGAAGAGAAGTGAGCTTAAGACCTTGTGTTGCGCTTGGCTATCGGAAAAGATGTCCACCTCCCTCCATTAAGCAGCTATTTGACTGTTTCCTTAATAACCGCTAATCGAGAGTTCCCAAGAAAATATATGTAATTTCATCAATCTTACCATTTCGTGTAAATACTCTCTGTGGCGCTTTGCCAGTCTTGCATTCATTCAAATATTAAAAAAATATATATATAATTCACTAAATTTCATCATTTAGGGATTTAAAAAAATATATGGGAAATATTGCTAACTATATTTTATTTACTTTTTATAACCTCTCTTCCTTTTTTTTGATACGCGTACAGTAAACGCATTTCAGTATTTGCTTTGTGGATTTTCTGCTAAATAAATATAAATACTCTAACGTGTAAATATGTGCATTTAATATAACTATACTACATACGAATTTTGACGAAAAGTGAACGTGCAACATATTCTTTCGCTAACCAACAATATTTGCACAAAACAACAAACAGCTCAACCGCAACGCAGCAACGTTAATTGTTATGTAGACAAAGCAAAGCAGAACAAAAAAGAATTAAATCAGCAATTGTTGTATGTATTGTGATTTGTGTACATATCGCTAATATCCTCAAAGCAAATAATTAAATCCTTTTCGCAGCTACACGTTTGTGGGAAAATAGCATAGAATGCTTTTATGCTTTACTATAGGTATTTTATATGTGTGTGCATCGGTGTGTGAGCATTTTGATGGATCTTTTATTTCGCCTTTAGTTAGTTGTTGTGGTTGTTGGGCGCATTTTATGCGCTGCCCTTCCCAGTTCTGTTCGCTTTGCTAGCCATATTGTTTATTGCTGTGGTTTTGATTAGCAGCGACTCGCTATGGTTGCGGTTTACTTTCCTACACTTCACATCAACAGCAATGGCAGCTCAAATTTCCTTTCCGACTTTCTAGCAAACATTTGCGAAAGTGATTGTTGTTTGCTTGAGTATTACATGTGTACATGTGTTTGTGTGTATGTACATGCAGACATACATATGTATGCATGGAATGTGTTTGAGCATATGCGATCCTTATTTGTGTGTACATATGTATGTATCAAACAATGGCGCTCGTTGCGAATGCGTTTCTGAGCTTCTATTTCATACGCTTAATTAAGGGAATTTGCTGGCTGCAATTTGCCATCGCGCATTTAACGGCCACCCACAAGTGGGTGGAAAACGCGCGTGTACACCCACACCCACACATATGTACATACATCCATATATCAGCAATTATATACCCCTTTCACTATATCCATTATAAGCACATATTTCTACGCTGACGAGAGTGCGCTTGTAAGCATATATTTTATTATTTCAAGTAAACCAACACAAAACACTTCTCAGTCACCCGAAAAACCACTNATATTTCTACGCTGACGAGAGTGCGCTTGTAAGCATATATTTTATTATTTCAAGTAAACCAACACAAAACACTTCACAGTCACCCGAAAAACCACTCCTCGGCTCAAGTACACAACGCTGAGTGTTTTTGCCACTCGTCATTTGAAGTGGGGCAGTCGCACAATTGTTGTTGTTGTATGTGTGCGGGTGAGCGCGGCTTGTCTGCAACACATACATACATACATAGTTGCCACCTTGTGAATTAAATTGCGCGCATGAAATTTAATTGTTTTTCAAAAAGTTTATTCCCGCACTGAGTGGCGTTGGAAATGAATGAATGAACGCTCGAACGATTGGATGGCTTGGCGAAATCCAGCCAAAGCACTGATGGAGTAAGAAGGATGAGCGAAGTGGGAGTGGGAATGTGCTTTGATGAATATATGTACATACATACATATGTACATATATATTGCCTTTATGTGTGTGTAAGTAGCCTGCACTTGTGTAATTGCCTAGCTATAAAGCAGCGCAGAAACGTACATGCATATGTACTATGCGCATAATACATACATATGTATGTTTATCATGTGTTTGTTAGATTCGCTCGCTAAAATTGAGGGTGCCTGGGTTTTACTTTTTAATTACCAACGCCTGGCAGCTCTGGTTTTGTTTGTGGAAATTTAATATGGCCGCTGCTTTGGCATTCAGTACATTCGCCGTTTTTCCTTGTACACTCACCATCCCATAGCAGACAATTAGTGGGAGGTGGGGTTGGCATTGCTTGCGTCTTGTAATTTACTTTAAATTGAAAATTTAAAATGCACAGACTTTGCAGGGAATGTATGTATGTATGAGACTGTCTGCATATTGAATGATATCTACATATGAGCATACAAATATATACACATAAGCTTTACTATGTATATGTATGTATGTATATGTTTATTAAGAATTTAGAGCTTATTCACATGTGGTTTTTATATGCTCGTGAAATTATATGCTTGCATGTGTGCAAATGCACACACATATACTACTACTTGTGTACGTTTGTTGCAATACCTCTTTGCTGTTTTTGTTATTGCCATGGGGGGTTAGTTATTTCGCAACGAGACAAACTAATTGTCAAGAGGAATTTATTGATTTACCCACATTCATATTTCAAATGATTGGAGCTTATTAAAATGGCATAGAATTTTCCATCGATAATAACTACAAATTGGATATTTACTGAGAAATAACAGCAAAAACGTATTAAGGCACGAAAAATTAATATAAAAGATAAAACTAGGGGTCTGGTAATTAACTTCAGCGGAGGTTCTAAAAAAGATAATCCAGACCTACATTCAGAGAACTAAGAATCAGATGAAAAGCTGGAAAAGGTAGAACATACAAGCGTGCTATCATTTTCGGAGTCGTAATCATTTTCCGATTCAATTTTTAAATCACAATTATTCGTTCCCCCGGATTTGTAAAATACAAAATTTGAATAATAAGTCCAAAACAAATTTGACAAATGCGTGCCAAGATACATTATTCTGAAAAATGTTAGTTTGACAACCGTTGCTATGGAAACACACCTTCGAATCTTAAACCTAAATGTACCCGGTAGTGAAATTTCGCTAGAGTTTTACTAAAATAAAAGGTTCCTCTCTCAATTAAGTTTACACGGTAGAGCACCTCTAGGAGATATTCTCTCTAGCTAGAGTTAAAATAGAGAAGTCTCAACTTTTTCCTATCACGTACTCTACACACGGTAGACAATTGTTACCTCTCACCTAGAGTTACCTTTCTATCTCGAATTGTTGTCAACGCTGGTTGTGTATGTATATCAGAGCCATGATGTAGAAAATAAAATACTTTTTCGTACTAGGGAGGAAAATGAAACTTTCAAATTATACTTATTTGCCAAAAAAGTATACCTAAAATTATCTAGATAAATGTACCTAAAAGCTAAATATGTATTTTTTGGGCGTATACATTTTTAATAGTGGGTGGAAACCTCTCTTTATCGTACCGTGTCTAATTTTGGACTTTGATGTGATCTTTGCTATAAAAAATTTCCTTTAAAGGAATTTTTCCGAGCAGTTCCAGTAAACCAATATAAATATTCACCAAGTGGTCTGGCACTCTGCGAAAAGAGCAGGAAAGCTCAAGCCACGACTGTTGTCAGAGTACCAGGCCACTTGCGCAATTCGGTGATCGCCCCCTATTTTTTATACAATGTTTATGCCCCTTTGCGAAGGAGAGAGGCTATTGGAAAAGCCGTTGAAACTCCTATAAAAATACTGGAAAATTTCCCGATANGAATTTTTCCGAGCAGTTCCAGTAAACCAATATAAATATTCACCAAGTGGCCTGGCACTCTGCGAAAAGAGCAGGAAAGCTCAAGCAACGACTGTTGTCAGAGTACCAGGCCACTTGCGCAATTCGGTGATCGCCCCCTATTTTTTATACAATGTTTATGCCGCTTTGCGAAGGAGAGAGGCTATTGGAAAAGCCGTTGAAACTCCTATAAAAATACTGGAAAATTTCCCGATCAGTTGGCTACGTTCTATACATATCTAAAGTAGTGTGCTTCTACTGAATATCCCATTTAATGTCGTAGCCATTTCAAACTTTAACAATTTGTGATGAAATTCATTGTCAAGACTTTACCATACGTCTCCGTAGAGAAAAAACTGTATTTAGTTTGCCAAATAGAGCGTAGAGTTGTCGTAGAGTTTTCGATCTAGTTACGATGCACTGTGTACATGGCGAAAAAGTCTCGANTTCCCGATAAGTTGGCTACGTTCTATACATATCTAAAGTAGTGTGCTTCTACTGAATATCCCATTTAATGTCGTAGCCATTTCAAACTTTAACAATTTGTGATGAAATTCATTGTCAAGACTTTACCATACGTCTCCGTAGAGAAAAAACTGTATTTAGCTTGCCAAATAGAGCGTAGAGTTGTCGTAGAGTTTTCGATCTAGTTACGATGCACTGTGTACATGGCGAAAAAGTCTCGCGTTTTTCTCTACCGTGTGCACTTAACTTAATACAGTGGAAAGAGCTTTCCATTTTGCTACTTCAAGTGTAATCAGATTTGTTGGTTTTGAAATACATATACATGTATGTAGACATTTAACCAACTGCTCTGCAAAAACCTTCAGATAATTTTCTAATCACATTAGTATAACAAGTAAGAGTCATGTCTAGAATAAAACCCCAAAAGCTGATGATAAGAAATAGACATCAAAATGTTCAAAGTCCCAAAAATTTATTTCAACTTGAGCAGATAGCAAATAATCAAGAGAAAACACTTGAGAAATACAAAGTAATTTCATGTTCAAACAGCACTATTAATAATTAATAAAAGTATAAAAAATATATCAGATTGCTGATACTGATTTCTGGTGGTTGCTAGAAGGAAAAAAATACTTGCTTTTTTTTAAGTAAGCGAATAAAAATCAGTAAATTATCATAAATACTTTTAAGCAAAAAAAAGAGTAGCAACAAAAGTGGGCTGCACTAAACCCTAATATTTGCTGTTGTAGAGCAAAAATGTATATCGAACATTTTGAGGTCAGAAGCTACCTAAATAGGGCATAAGGTTATGTGCAATGGAATAACTTTGGAAAGGGTGCCGCTGCCCCATATACACCCCTCTACGTATACGCGCTCTACGGTCTTCATTGTCACCTAGACAGTTATGGGCCCAACAGCACCTGAGCACCGAATCAGCAAGCACTCCGCTCCGCATATCGAGCACAAATATCACCCTCATATTAACCATGTACATATGTATTACGAATGTGCGCCCATAAGCATGTGCAAGTACAAGACTGTGATTAAATATTTATAAGCTGATAAAATTAAATTGACGCTTTAAAACTCTAAAAACAGTAGTAGCAGAGCACAGTAAAATAATACTCGTAGCACTTTCAACATTTGAACACAAGTTTTTATACATACATACATAAAGTGGGCGACAAAATGATAGCGTCACTTGCAAATTAGTACTGTTTAAGAAAACAATATTAGAGCGGCCGCTGTGGGTAATAGTTAAAAGTGCACACTACCATTCCATTCCTACCAAAGAAAAGAAAACTCTTTTTTTTAATAGCGGCCGTTCCTCGGCAGGCACATGAACGCGCACGTCGCAAATCGGAAGAAAAGCGACAATCAATTATTATTATGAGAAAACGATAACACTTTTCGTATGATAACATTATAAAAAAAATATATATTTCTTAACGATACGGTCAGTAGTTGAGATGACAACAATTTTACTTCGCTTGTAACAGTTCCAAATTACGTTTAACTAAAATTAAGTTCGACTGCTTTAATTTCTTTTATAATTTGAGTTTTGAATGGTGTTTACAAGATTTTGGCTATCCAGATATTTGGTTTACTTAGGAGATTACCTCTCCTGTGCTAATGTATGGGTAATATCGCAGACGATTTGACGATAAGCTGTATGAGCTTTACAACGATATAGACATAGTGCAGTGAATTAAAATTCAGCGGCTCCGCTGGCTTGGCCATGTCGTTCGAATGGACAGAAACGCTCCTGCTCTGAAAATATTCGACGCGGGCCGCGATGCTGGTGACAGAGGAAGAGGAAGGCCTCCTCTGCATTGGAACGACCAGGTGGAGAAGGACTTGGCTTCACATGGCATTTCCAATTGGCATTAGTTAGCACCGAAGAGAAATGACTGGCGTGCTGTTTTGGACTCGACCAAAATCGCTTAGGCGGTTATAGCGCCAATAAAGAAGAAGAAGAAGAAGAAGAGATTACTCCCTCTTCATTTCTTGAAGTGGATAGCTTTGAGATGGATGATTTCCAGGCCAAGGAGGATACACTAGAATGTCTGATATGACAAGCACAAGTTACCAATGTTGCCAGAGAGTTATCTTTCAGAATATGACTGAACGACAATCTCAATATATGAAATTATTTAAAAAACTAAGTGATTTTATGAACAAATTCACATTAAAAAATCGGTATCCCAGATTCCGCGTTCTGGAATGAGATCCTCTAACACTTTGTTGTCATCATCGCTTTTCAAGGTGCTATCATACCGATCCTCCATAGTGTTTATGTCCTGGTGAAATCGTTCGCCATGTTCCTCGCTGGTGTTTTTTTTTAATATTTTTATTTTTTATTTTTTTTCATCCCTTTCTACTCAATTCATCGACATGAGATAGAATCCATCAGACGAATTGCATTTTGATTAATACGTGATTTTTTTCTTCGGTAAAACTAAATTATGTTGATATGGTATTATTATCGTTTACAGAGCTGCATATACGTTTGATCAGAACCGACGATTACTGTGGTTATGGCTCTACGTTAGGTTTTGTTTGGTAGAATGTTCTGGCAAGTGAAGCAAGTAGATACATTTTTGGGTCTTAAAGCCACTCTCTTATTGATCTACTGACATGAATTGCTGCCAATCCTGATTAAACTTTAAAATTTTGTTAGCATTTTCAGCCAGATAAGGAAGCATGCTAGGAAGCAAGCTGTCGAAAAGAACATTATGCCATTCTTAGCTGAGCAACCAAGTTGATGGAAAGTAAGGTTTTTTGGTACAACTGGAACTGAAGGCGTTCCAGGCCATCAACGAACCTACACCGAAGTTCCACTAGGAAAACTCACTTTATATTGTGCTACTATTGAAGTGACCTTATCATTTTGTCGCACACCTTATGTTGTATGTTTTTATAAATATTTTTTATATACACATATGTATGTATGTATGTATATGTATGGTATGCGCATTTAGGCATTTATAAAGCATACAATTCCTTGCTCCGTCTTCAAGTACGTACAATTTTATGATTTTTCGGAAGTCTTAGGTAAACAACACTGAAATTAGTGTTGATAATAAAAAATACAGAGGCTACCTGAAAATATAGATAAGCATTTGAAATTATCAACTTATCATTTGTTTGTTAATCATGTAGAAACATATGTACATATTGACATATGTTTTCTATGTTTTACTACTTGTGTTTTTTATCCAAATTGTGCCGAGGTACAAGTGGACATACATACATATGTACATGCACAATCGTACATAACTACATACATAAGTTATTACGGTAAGCTAGAACAAACATTGCTTTACTGTAACTTATGTATTCATGTATGGCTGTAAGTACACGCATTTATAAGCATGTATGTAAATGCTCACTCATGGACATTTGAATTATACTCGAGGGTGTAACGCCAGCGCCAGGTAATTAAGTCGTCTGAAATTGGGCTAAACAAACTTTGATAAAAATACTAAGCTAAAAATAAAAATGTATCACAGTTTTCAGTTATAGAAATTATTATAAAAAAAATTGCAATACCTTTACAAGAATCTGCTAACTTTTAACTATGAAATGCTGCGTTCTAAACGACTTTTAAACCACAGGGACACAACATGAGTTCTAAAGATCTTTCAGCCCATCAGAACTTGTTATTTCCCAAAATAGCTACAGGCTAAAAGACAAAAATCTTGGTCGTTTAGTGTTTTAAAGTGAAAATAAATAGCTGAAATAAAGTTGATATGCTTCATTTGTATAGATATATCTATGATGGATCATCGAGGGTTTGCCAACACTAACACTAACGAAGTGACCTGCAATTTTAAACCGCCTCCGAATAGCAAATGTTTTGTTACGAGACGATTTTTGATCAGCGTTACCATTGCAATGGTACCAATGCATTGGTACCTTCATTTTCTTTTGGTACTTTGGTTGGTTTGCTAAAGCTTTTGGTAGGAAAATATATGTTTTTAAAATACAACAAAATTGAGCTTTAAAATTTGTTTGCTTACTTTACGTTCACACGCTCGAAAAATTGCTTTCAATTTGCTAACACGCATGAGTTTCTTTGTTTTTTGATCTTCTATTAAACGAACAATTTTATTGAAACAAAAACTCACTTTCGAAAGCTATGTTCGATCAGATGTTGAATTTGAACGAAACATTGCTTATCTTCGTAAGAGAAAAATTGCTTTCAAACTGATAGACAGACAACTCTAGTACAACACTTATATATATTATAACGACAGCGATTAATCATTGAAATAATCGATTATTTTTGTTCAATTAATGATTTAATTGTATTGTAGTTTAGTCTTTCATTAATCGATTATTAATCGATTAATTGTAAAATAGTCGTATAATATTTTCGAGAAATACGAATTCTGTAGCTGCCTAAATTTTCAAACAACCGCAAGAATTGCTCAAGTTCAGAGCATACAATGGGGTAAATACTTGTGCATGTATTCGTAAGCCCAACGTAAAGGCCATAAAACTAAGTTTGGCAACGCTAAAGGTCCTACACACTCATCAATTTATCGGCGAACCACTTAGCTAATTAATAAGAAAATTAGAAATTTTTTGTGGAGAAATATTTTTTTTATGAATACTCACTGTAAAAAAGTGCCTTTAAATATTTGATTAATCGAATATTCCTCAATAATGGCAATTAATTTTTTTTTTGGCTTTTGATTAATCATATCATTAATTAATCCATCATTTTATCTTTTTTTGCCTTCCCTACTTATGTTCTTATAATAATATAAACAATTATTTAATTAATTTTAGTTATAATTGTTTGTATCAAATGTCTAAATTTTTTATTTCAAACATTAAAATATTTATTTAATTAATCTCAAAGACATGTAGTGGCTCAAACAAGTGTTCACGTGTTCACTTGTTTTAAAATGTTCACAATGTTTTTAAAGTAAATTTTTTTTGTAATTTTTCAATAAAAAAGTAGTCCAATATTTAACCAAAACCATAAAAATCAAAGAGTCAAACTTCGCGCAAAATAATTCAACATATTTTCATTAAAAATTCGAGCTTTTTAATATGAATCTTTAGAACATTGTACCGTATAAAATTTTAGTCTAATGAATTTTTATACAACAAGTGCAATTTATGAAAACTGGCGCTTATATTTTGAAATTTTGTTGCGCATTTTATTTCACAAAATATTCGTGTTTACATTGAAAACAAAGGCAAAAATCCGTCAGCAAAAATAAAAATATTAAAAATCAAAACAATTTTTTGCCCCTTCAAATTTGTAATCCGTTGGACTAAAATTGCATGGACTATGAAACTGCGTACCTAATAATGTTCTAAAAATTCAGATTAAAAAGCTCGAAATTTTTATGAAATTTACTGAATTTTTTATAAATTTTGTATAAAGTTTGAAACTTTGATTTATATGGTTTTGGTTAAAGCTTGGACAATATTATTGAAAACAAAAAAAAAAATTTACTTGAAAAACGTTGTGAATAATAAAAAAATCAACACGTGAAAACTTCTTTGAGTCACGGTGTACATTTTTTACACTTTAAGTGTTTCTTTAAATAAATAATACGTCATTTTTTTTTTAAAGCCCGAATTTGATTAGTTCAGCCTTAAAGTTTGGTATGAATGGTTAACAAACTCTGACACTAAACTGATTAGGCAGGCTTTTTGGTACCTAAAATATTTTCAAGTGGCATCACTATGTTTGATGGCAGAAGTACCTACACTCGGTGGTTTACCATTGCCGGCCGAGGGCAACTGCGATTCGATGTTTTTTTTCTATGACGTTTGCTCTGACCAGGGATCGCACCTTCGTCTCAAAGCTTTAAGATTTAGAAAAAAAAATTCAGTTGAAGTTTCCTTCTTCAAAAATAGCCAAAACGTTTTAGAACAGCGGCAGAGTGATCGGGGATAACTTTTCTACGGAATTTTGTAAGAATGCTAAATTAAAAACGATGCAAATTCTAAAACCCAAAATTTTGCAAACTCTGTGCCCTTCAGAGATCTTCCAAAAATAAACGCATATTAATTTCACCCAGAGTCATTATCCACCCACAACGGCGCGGAAACGAAAACGAACAAAAACGTGTCCTCGACGCGACAACAATGCCCTAAGGATACGTGCAACAATAAGCGCAGCGCGTGCAAATGACAGCGGATAAAACGTCAACAACAACAACAAAAGCTTTCCTACACAAGCATACTTACCAACATTTATACAATGCCAGGAGCTGCGCTAATAAGCGCTAGCTTCTTGTAGAACAAAAACGAAATGGACTTTCCCACACGCACACTTGCACTGGGCGAAACAATTACAGGAGTAAAGAAGCAAAGAAAAGAATGTGGGGAAAAAGTAAATTACATTGCAACAAAGAACCTGCAATTCGATAATTTGATTGTTTAGTACTCGTGTACTGGCGTGCAATTAGGCGTCTACAGCGCAGAGTCAAAGAGCCACAGACACTCTGACTTAGCGGAAGAGGTATTGAGGAGCGAATGGGCGAAAATGGCTCAAGGTGCGCGTACACACACTAACACACTGGATGCCTTGGATTATGCGCAAATAATAACAATAATAATATGTAGTACACCACCACCGTCGCTACTCTACCACCAACAGCTTAAGCAACCAGGAAGTTCATAGTGCAATCAACTTAAAGGCAAACTTACACATATAAAGAAATAAACTTTGATGTACGCGTATGTGAAAATATCCATTGCAACACCGTTGTTTGCTTATTTTCTTGTTTGCTTTTTTCTCTAATTTGTAGGTAACGCCTTGATTATAGTGATTATCCGTAGAGCGCATGGCGCGCGTGAGTGTGCGTGCGAATGAGAAAGTGGGTAGGCAACTGACTGACTGACTGCGGCAGCGGGTGGAAAATTATACCTTACACTGACTGCATTCCAAGTGGTGTGTTGTGATTTTTTCCCGCCAATCTACATACAATTTACTTCTAGAATGTATACTTTCCAAATCTTTAATTATTATTTTTCCATCAATTGGTTTTCTGGCTAATTGGAAAATAATTCCAAAGCGTTTGGTAGCACAGCTTTGATTTACATAGAAATGAAAAATATTGAGAAGACAAAAAAACATACATATTTGTGTATGCTTAATAAGGCTGCGCGTTAGAGTGGGCGTTGAGGTGTGCAGTTGACGCGCGCTGTCTGGCAAGGCGTGGTGTTGGGCGTAGAGGCATGCATGCGGCAGGCAGTGACCAGCGGCAAGCGAATATGCTGCCAATTAACTTGGTGTACGAAAATTTACCGATTTTTTTATTGAAATTTTGCATTACAAAGAGGGTGCATTTTCGTAGCTATGGAAGGGGGTACATATGTGTTTTTGCTGCAAAGAATTTTAGACATTATATAATGCATAGTTGCTTAGAAGATTTTAGCATTTAAAGTGCGCTGATTTTTATTTGTTTTTAATAATTACACTGTTAAAAAAAATTGTACAGCTATAGACCTTTTGATGTTGATTTCATAGTTCATTTACGAAACTTTGCTAGCACATTTAGTTTAAAAAAAAAAAAACTGTTGATTTGTCGAAAAATAGCAAATTTCACAAACTAAAAAAACTTGATTTGAACGTAGTTTTTTCTAATAAAAGACCGCGTATTTATGAAAATCCAATTCACCTGCTGAGTTTTTTCTTTTATTTCTACTCAACTCATCCTTTCCCTTCGTTTGATACAGTTGAGCAAATAACCGACACGTTCAGATACAGGTAACAGGTCATTTAGTCACAAGAGGTGCGAAGTGACTTATGCCACTTTCAAAATAAATGGCTCATATTGTTGAACACAGTTATTTGTAGAATATTGATTTTCTCGTACTTGCACACATATGTACATACATATGTACTTACATACATGCCTGCGGTTAGCTGAAATTTCACTAGCTCCCGCTTGCCATCTCTTCGTCGCCATAATTATTATTACATTTGATGGTTTGCATTAATTTTGAATGCACACAAGCTGCTAATTACATTTGAGTTAAAGACTATACAGATTGCATTAGTGCGGCGTTTGTTAGTGATATTATTGCATTGTGGCATCTAATTGCTGGCGTTCAAAGACGTTCTGATACAGTCACACTAACTTTGATCATTCGCCACAAGCGGCGCTGCATTTGATTTTGGGCGTATTATTGCGCTTGTATGTACTTATGTTTATAAAAATGTTGTATTACAGTGGTGGGCATAAAAATTTGGATATCAGAGCATTTAAAATAATGAAGGTATTGTTTCTGGCAGGGTTTGGAAACTTGCACTAAATCGTAATTTTTAACTGCCACTAGGGCTTCAGTGGTAGTGCATTTAAAATTTCCCTACCACTACGTAGCGATAGTGAAATAGAAATTTTACTATCACTATCTGGGTGGGAGGGAATGAAAATTTCAGTATCGCTGACTAACTATGCTACACTCAGAGGAGGAATCAAGTTTTTCGTACTCGATCTTAGTATTTCCGAACTTAAAATCGGACTAGGATTGAAAATGCTAAAATTTATAACCACTAACCATATATGTAGTGGTAGTGAAAAAAGCATCGTAGCAGATTATGATTTCTTAGTGGCTTATAAAATTTTGATTTTTATTTTTTGAAGAAAATAAAAAGCTGATTTTTTACTTTTTATATTTAATGCAAAAATAAGATTCAGAATTTGGTCGATAGTTTTTAATTCAAGAGATCTTTCGTGTTTTTAGCTCCGGATTTTCTTCGACTTTTAAGTTAAAACTTTAAGGCACAATTTTTGGGCAGATATATTTAGGTTTTTTAGATACCGATTTGGGTATAGTCTTAGAAATTTTCGGCAACATTCGATGTTTGTTCGGTACTTAAAAAAACAAATTTTTGATATATTTGTCTTAAAAAAATAAAAGCCGATTATTTTCATATTTTATTGTTTAGACAAAAGTAATTTTTTGAATTTTCGTAATTTCTAAAAAATTTTCCAAGACAAGGAAAACCAATTATTCTTATGTTTTTAAGAAATAAAAGGCCCAAATTTCGAAATATTTTTATGCTTTAAGCCATAATTTAGTGATTTTCGGGGGCTTTAATTTTTTTTTTTCAGAAATTTTCAGATAAAAAAATCGGAAAATTTTAAACGTTTTTATGAAATAGTAAAAAGGAATGCTATTTGGGGTTTCTTTTAACCAAAACAAATCAAAAATTCTGCTTAAACTACTGTACCCCTTCCCATACAATTTCAGTTAATCCATCACAAGTTTCATGCCTGTTGCTGTACACCTAAACAGATTTGCTGAATTTATAGGCAATTAGTCTTGTAAGTTTGCCGTTACAACCCTTCAATATCTATCCTGCCTGGAAGGTGTTAAGACCACATAAATGAGTTTTTGCTATAGTTGTTGCTAAGTACTATAATGGCATTAAGCGTACATGTTTACAAGTATATAGTTACATACATAAAACTATGTACATATTTATATTTACGTACATATGTATATGTGTTGGTCCATCTTCGTCATGCAGCTTCCACGCAACGCTTAACGATGCTGTTTTCCTGCTCAACGCTTTCATTGTGTCTTACTTTACCTATACTTTAATCAATTTTTTTCCCACACCCAAATGCTTTTGTTTTTCTTTAAGCAACATCAGCAATAAATTACTCATTGATTGTCATAGCGATTCCTTGTCCTTCCACTGCTTCTTTGTTGGTCAGTAAATAACTTAAGCAAAGTTTTGTTTAACTTAAACTACTTTTACTCGACCCTTAAATAATAAACCCTTCTCTTTAAGGTAGATATGTATGTATGTATGTATGTAAGTGCATTAACTTCCCTTCATTTAGCACACATTTTTCTTCTCTTCCATGTCGTACGCTCCCTCTCGTTAATAACTAACTTTTGTTCAAGTAATTACATAAAACGAAAAGTTTTTCTTCTAAATAAGTATGTGTTTCTATAATTGTTGTTTGTTTTGGTTTATCTTCAACTGATTACTTAATGTCAGTAGTTTGAGTATAGATTTCCGTAATTGTTTCTGTCCAGTGTCTGGTTGTTGTTATTTGTTGTTTACTGTTACTTCAGGTTCATATTTTTAGTCTAGTCATTCGGTATTGGAAACTTGGAACCACATAATGTTCGTTTGGGACATGGCTAGTGCTGTTAATATGATGTAACAACGCCGCTGCAACGTTAGTAGAAAAAGGTTTCGAAGAAAAATATAAATAAAATATGCAAGTTAGAACTGCTGTGTAAGAAATAAGTCTATGAGCTTTGTGAATACAAAACATAAGTAAGCTTTAGTTGTGCCTCGATTTTCTAAGTAAAATGTTCACTTGATTAGTACAAAGATTAAGTCTAAATTTGAGTTTAGTCTCTATGCTTACGGCTTTACATATACGAGTACTTGAAATGTATTTTTGTTTAAATAAATATCGCAAGGTCTGCTATTAATGACTTTTTAGCCAACTTAAATATCATACAAATTTTTAAATATTATAGAAGACAATTCGTGAGGCTTAAAATACAATGCCTCTTACTACTAATACCAATGCAGTTTCATTCCTACGAGTATGTAGCCCAAATTCCCATTTTCGTTCCTTTAGCCTCACTTTCGTATGATTGAAAATTATCCCAAAGTGGTTGCCGTGCTCTTTTTTCGCCTTGGCCTTTTTCACTTTTCGCAATTATTTTATAAATAAATAATTTCAACATTTTACGTGCCTCAAGAAGCGAACACACCACCGCTACCGGGGGAGTTCGAACTTGAACCGTTGTTGGCGTTGGTGGTTAGCAAATAAGTTAAATTGTTTCTTGATCATTTTACTGTGCCAAGCCACAAGCATATAAAACAAGTGGGTTGGATGGTCCAGCCACCCCTTTCATGTACTACAGGCTGTAGGCAAATAAGAGTTACTCCGTTAAATATAACGATTCAGAGACACCGTTTATTTACTCGCACATAGCTACCTTCACGCTCCCATAGCGGCCGCCGGTTGCTCTACCGCAACACAAAGTATCAAATTTTGAAGAAACAAAGAAATTGCATGACACACTCCGATTCAAACAACTGTGGCTTGCAGCTATCGCAACCATCAATGCCACTGTACGAGTGAGTGTCCCTGGTGGCGTCACACCGGTAGCTCCCCAAAGCGGCATTACGTCTAATGGTTATGGCAGCAGCGAGCGACGGCGATGGCGATGTCGATGGCAATTGTCGATGTGTACGAGTATGGGTAGTTTTATCAGCAGTGAGTGTGACAGCGAAAGTGAGATTGCGAGATAGAGTGAAATTTTGTGGCATTTGCTAATACGGTTATTTTTGTTGTTATTGCTGTTTTTAATTTTCATTTATTTATTAATAAAGCGCACTTAAGATAAATGCTCACTGATATGTACATATATGCAAACTTTCCAAAACGGGCAAGCGACAAACATTTTTTCCATTTCTCACTCGGTTTCTTTCAATTGTTGTCTCTTTGTTTTATACGTAGTAAATATTCGTTAGCTTCGCGCAATTAAGCGCACTTTTTTAATGAAATACAATTTAATATTGATAACTGTTTGGGACATGCAAAGTGTCTGACCACAATAAAGGTATCTATTTACTAACTGCAGCAATATTAAATAATAAAAAAACAACAACAATGCAATAAAAGAGCGAACGATGTCGTGTGCTGTAGTGCGATGTACACAAATAATGCTCGAAGTACAAATAAAAATTAGTATTAATTGCTTTGCAAACGCGCAGCGGTAAAGTTAGTTAGAAGGGGTGAAGTGTGGTGGGTAGTTGGGGTTACAAGCAGCGCACTTTGCTTTCATTTCCCTTTTGGCTAAGTTCGTGTTTGTCTCAGAATTAAAGCTTACATTAATATTTTAGCTTTCATTTGTTAGTGGCGGTCATAATTACTACAAAGAAAGGCGCATGGAGCGAGCAAAACATTTGCTTAAATATTTATTGCAGCGCCGAGCATCAGTGCCAGTCCAGCTTGCCACACTGCGCTCCAATCCGCTCCCCTCCACTCTATCATAGGCTTGCCGAAACAGACTGAAATTTTGTTTTGTACTTTTTTGGATGCGTAGCTCGATAGTTTAATTAGTATTAATTGAATTCGTAATTAATTAAAGTATTGTACGCCAATTGCAGCTCCACACACTTTGCACCATCAGTTGGCTTGTGCCAATGCGGTAGAGTGTTATAGCCCCATCGGTAGGCTGCACGTGTTAAAACTCAAACACCGTTAAGGCGCTATCCAAGTATAAAATCATCAGCTATTGTTGCGTGAGGGGCACTGAGGCTAAGCTAAAGGATAACATAACAAAAAACAAAAACAATGTATCTAAAAGAGTTTTTTTTTTTCTTAGCTGCATACGCACTTACGCACTTTTGCTCCCTAATTGTAATTTAATAGCCTTGCACAGCAGTGGCAGGTGGCAGTAGCTAAGTATGTACATATGTATATATGCATACACTGGATTATAAAGAAGCGCTGGTTAATGCGCTGCACTAATTTCTTAGCAAGTGGAAGGGTTTGCTATGTATACCTTGTTGCATTTGAAGCACTTACGATTTTGTTGGGGGGAATAAACCAGCGCCGTCTAAATTGTGCGTAAGGTATTTTTTGCTGCTAACCTATAATGTTAAAAATGCGTAAAAACTGATACAATAAGTCGGCGCGGGCACAAGGATATCAAATTTTGTAGGGGAGAAGTGGAAAAAAGTAACCAATAAAAAAATGAGGAAGAATGAGTCCATTTAGGAAATATACTATGGTAAACTTAACACACCCCTGTAGTTGCGTGATACAAATATAAAACTATAATATAAGTTTTAGAGAGTATGGCTAGAGCTGCATACTACCTCACCGGTTGGCCTGGGTTCAATTTCTGGTTCGCGAAAAAGTCTAAACTAGAAAGAGTTTTTTCCTCCAACAGCGGACGCCACTCGACAGGCAATGGCATACATCCGAGTATATTTCTGCTATAAAAAAGCTTCTCGTTCTCTGGTTCTCTGGTTCTCTTATTGTTTGAGGTTAGGTTAGGTAAAGTGGTAGCCCAGTGAGAGGCCAACTTAAGCATAAATTAGTTGGTCCATTGTGCTACCCCATTGTAGATTTGTGGAACGATACAGGTAAGCTGTGTGAAGTTAATAAAAGCGCTGGATGCTTCCGCATGCAGCTGTTGTCGAGTCCAGTGAGTTGATAAAGTACTTGCCAAAAAGTTTAAACCTTAGTCTAGCAAAAGCCGGGCAGCTGAGAAGGAAGTGGTGAGATGATGGGAAAAATGAAGGTCTGGCCAATGGAAAAGACTGTAGTCGACCATCGAAAGCGAAACACTTTTATAAATTTGCATTTGACGGTAAGCCCTTCCGTCCATAAGTAGGCCCTGGTTTCCAAACGAACTCCTATACACTCCTTGTGCCCGGAGATGGTATTAAGGGTACCTAGCCTAACCAATTTGTCAGCCTTTCAATTTTCTGCGATGCCGTTGTATGATTTGTAAAGTTCAGAGGTAATTGGTAGAGATGTCATGCATTCGCCGACTAGTTTAGAGCGTATTATGAGCGATCATTGCTCCCTGATTGCAGCTTGGCTATAATAGTATATATTTACTTTTATTTTACTTTCTCTATTATATATTTTTTTAAATTTCATTTAAATACAATTTCGCGATGGAATATTCTTATTTATACAAAACTGAAGATAATGCATTGTCTAAGATAAGTGGGCCACCCTTTTTGACCAAAACCACATTTTTTTTTAGATTTGCTCATATAAAAAGTTTTGTAATGGAAATTCAATTTCGACCACTGAACACCCAAATTGTTTACTTTCACGCCAGTTGAAAATATTAAGATTATACCACAATTTACCTATGAAAAAATTTCGTATGAAACTAAGAACATGTCCCGATATTTGTATACATGTATCGAAGCAACAATAAACTTACAAATTTTCTAACCGAAATCAATAAAGAATGTTGTAATATGAACATTTCAGCAGTTGCTTTCATTGTATTGACAGCCAACAAACGTATAACTTAAATATTGATTGACCACACATACCTATCTACTAAACTGCCGATACGATGGGGTGGCTTTGAAGTAATTCTGCCACTCGCTGCGAGCTATTAAAAAAAAGGCATTAAGTCTTTTATGGCCACATTTAAGTTGCTGTGTATTCTGTTGGCATGCCATCAAGCCGGACAGATCAGCGCGCATAGACTAGCACAAGCCAAAGACAAAAGCGGTAAAGCAAGTAAAAGTCATTAAGCGACTACTGAGCTAGGTTTTTAATCACTTTTTTTGGTATGGTGTTGGTTTTTTTCTTTGTGTCATGCGCGTTGCCTCAGCAGAAATGTAACAATCGCATGCGAAAACGCATAAACTCTAGTATGTTGGTTGTGTTAAATGCTCATCAAATTTGTGATAATTAAATTGGATGCCAAAGTGCTGTTGATTAAACAAATCATATAAAATAATCGCGCCAGCCGCAGCACCGCATTTGCTTGATGAACGCGTTCACGCGCTTGCTAATGTTGGCGAATATAAAATTTAATCCGAACAATTCAAGCGGTTGAGATAACATTGAAAAGTAAGTAAAAATACTTAATATCTTTAATTTTGTAATGCATTATATTGGAGTATGCTCTTACACTTAGTGCGTGCTAGTTTCGCTTTTTTGCCATCCGCGGCGGCATTCGCGCACTCAAAAGTTTAATTGAGATTTGTTTTTGAGAAAAGTGCTTCAATATTTTTTTTTTAATTTTTCTAATTTGTTTGCTTGTCGCCTGCTTTCAAATAAGTATGCTCTCTGGCCACTTAAGTATTCCATTTTAAGTATCACTTCATAAGTCATAGGAAAAAATATTAAGTACCCGATTCACTTGCCGCATACACTTGACACTGTGCCACTGCTTTTGCATAGTTATGAATTGTGGGGGAATATGAAGAGCTGTAATAAAGGGCTTCGTATGATAAAAAAAATGTATAATTGCCATTAACAATTAAGTGAAAATGTGCATTAAGCGATAAGTTTCTGGCAGTAGAGATTTTAAAATACATACATATGTACATGTGTATGTAAGTAATTTGGAGTGATTTTTAAATGCGCTGCTATTGAAAAGACTTGGAGTTCTGGTGATAAAAAAAATATATTTTACAAAAAAGAAAAGATGAAGCGTTTGTCAAATTTAAAATTTATAATGCTTTTATTACTTTATAAATTTTTTGGCATGAAGCTATTGCAAAAAATAGCGTGTCAAGCTGTGCGGTTAGTAAATTTTCAGGAGCAATGGGCATCAGGCCGAAAATCCGCTTTTTTTTTAATTTTGATTGGCGATAGCAAAAGTATGGTTCATTATGCTCTAAAAAATATCTGTGTGAAATGANATTTAAAATTTATAATGCTTTTATTACTTTATAAATTTTTTGGCATGAAGCTATTGCAAAAAATAGCGTGTCAAGCTGTGCGGTTAGTAAATGTTCAGGAGCAATGGGCATCAGGCCGAAAATCCGCTTTTTTTGAATTTTGATTGGCGATAGCAAAAGTATGGTTCATTATGCTCTAAAAAATATCTGTGTGAAATATGAAAGTTTTTGGTCAATATCCTAGGCTCGCCCAAGTCCATCAAAGTTCAAGTACTAAAAAAAAAATTTTCTTAGCTAACTTCGATTCTCTACAAAAAAGGTCCATATACCTAATTATGTGTGGAAAAATGGACGATACAGACAACTCAATTACAATTTACAGCTAACAAATACCTTACACCATAAAAGGTGGGAAAATGCAAGCAAAAAGAATTCATTTCTTGTAGANAAAAAAAATGTATAATTGCCATTAACAATTAAGTGAAAATGTGCATTAAGCGATAAGTTTCTGGCAGTAGAGATTTTAAAATACATACATATGTACATGTGTATGTAAGTAATTTGGAGTGATTTTTAAATGCGCTGCTATTGAAAAGACTTGGAGTTCTGGTGATAAAAAAAATATATTTTACAAAAAAGAAAAGATGAAGCGTTTGTCAAATTTAAAATTTATAATGCTTTTATTACTTTATAAATTTTTTGGCATGAAGCTATTGCAAAAAATAGCGTGTCAAGCTGTGCGGTTAGTAAATTTTCAGGAGCAATGGGCATCAGGCCGAAAATCCGCTTTTTTTTTAATTTTGATTGGCGATAGCAAAAGTATGGTTCATTATGCTCTAAAAAATATCTGTGTGAAATGAGAAAGTTTTTGGTCAATATCCTAGGCTCGCCCAAGTCCATCAAAGTTCAAGTACTAAAAAAAAATTTTCTTAGCTAACTTCGATTCTCTACAAAAAAGGTCCATATACCTAATTATGTGTGGAAAAATGGACGATACAGACAACTCAATTACAATTTACAGCTAACAAATACCTTACACCATAAAAGGTGGGAAAATGCAAGCAAAAAGAATTCATTTCTTGTAGAAATGTAATAAAGTAGTCAGTTATTGCATTGCAGCTCTGCGCCAATAGCATTACAATTACCTTGGCGTGCGTTAGTCGAGAACAGATAAGAACGAAAGTACTTGACAACAAATATCTGCTAATTTTAAATACACTTTGCCAACTACTAATTCATTTAAACGACGCATAAGCAATAGTACAATTTTAAACACTTCCTGCGAATTGACTGCGTTCNAAGTACTTGACAACAAATATCTGCTAATTTTAAATACACTTTGCCAACTAACTACTAATTCATTTAAACGACGCATAAGCAATAGTACAATTTTAAACACTTCCTGCGAATTGACTGCTTTTGCTTACTACACAAACAAACATCATGTGTGTAGTACAATCAGACTGCGCCAATCGCAAAACGTGTCGGCGGGTTGCGCGCTTAAGTCTTTCGTTTGCAGAAAAATGATCGCGGATACATATGTACATGTATAAATTACTTAATAATTCAATAAAAAGGAATTGCAACAAAAAATATGTTTTGCTAATGTCGCTCTGCTGGCAAAATGTTCTCAGCATTTTATGACGCTTGCTTGTCTGAATTCATTATTTTTACGAGTATTTATAAATATTTTTCAACTAATTTTGTATGCTAACTGCAATGCAAGTGTTGCTAATATTTTGTAAAATCGCATATTAATAACGCCATCATATGTCTTTCATGCGTTGCGTTTTGTCTTTTGAGTTTGAGTTTCAGAAAAAGTAAATACAAAGCAAAGGAGTATTAATATTTTTATTACCTTTCCATGCGCTCTGCTTGGTTTTTGTTTTTGTTTTTGTTTTTGTTTTTTTAAAACTATATATTCAATTGCCGTTTTACTTATTACATGTTTATATGAGTTTTTAATTTGACTGCTGCTGTGTTGATAAAGTGACCACTTTTGTTGCTGCTATTGCTGTAATCGCTAAAGAACACGATTATCGTTTAAAATAAAGCAACAACAGCATTTTGTGTACGAGCGGCCTACGACTTATTTGTAATTACCATACAATTGAAATTTTTGTTTTTATGCTTTTTGTTATTTTTTTGTCTATATTTTTCAATTACTTCTTTAATTTCTCTTTGCATTGATTTTACTATTATTATTTTTTTTTGTAAGTTAGCAAACATTTCGTGTATGCGATTTCGACGCTGAATTTTATTTAGAAACGTGTGTATGTACGAATATGTATATGTGAGCATTAGAGTGGTCCTTAAAATATCAAATTCCAAATTTTGTATGATATACTCTTTTGTTTCGTTTAACGTATGAAATAAATGCATCCACGAAAATTTAAAAATTTTAGAATCATTTTAGGGGTCTTTACCAGGGTTCGAAAATATTAAATTCTATACATACTTTGACATATTTTGTTATCATAAAGAATATTAAAGAAAAATGCGTTTTAAACTCAGACAGGCACACTTACTGGCTAATTCTGGCTAGAATTTGTAGTTAAGAGCCTTTCGTAAGACAAATGAAAGACAGTAAGCAAGATAGTTTGAAAGATTTATAAAAAAAGCTCCCTTGCCCACTTTCATGGTGAAAAGCTCTTTTGACAAAAATCACTTGAACATGTTCCAAATGGAAATGTATATAATTTTGCACACGCTGCTCGTACAGTGGCAGTGGTCGAGTGAGCGAAATACTGGAATGCCATTCCATAGATCCGAGGTACGAACACTAGGGCAGAGGAACTTCTTTTATTTAATTTTTCCTTCAAATTGATTTAATTTTTTAGTGTTTAGATTTTATTCTTTTAAAAAGAAAAATATAGATATACATATTAATTTAATTAATAAATATTTTATGTATTATTTATTTATTAATTTTTTCATATTTTTTTTTGTTTTATTCCTAGTAACATATTTTCCTTTTTAATTTGGTTTTCTTTAAATTTTTTGATTTTGTTGTTTTAAAGAGAAAAAATATCCAAATGTGTAGATAAATGTTTCTAATTTCTTTTATTTATCTTTGTTTTGAGTTTAATTGGTTTGAGTTAAATTTTATTTTAACTTTTCACTTATATTGTTTTGGAAAGAAGAATATATATATTTTTTTATTTTTTACTAACTGTTAAGAAATCTTATTGTCAAAAGATAAAGACTTTAGTCACTCGAAAGACTGTGGTGAGTTATAACATACTAGTTGCCAGAAATGCCCTCTTACTCTCTCCTATACATGAGTTTCTTGGTATTCCAAATAATTCTTTGTAAACCAGTGAAATTTAGAACTTAAGCAAAATTTTGTAAAATGTTGCATTCACTCCGAAAAACCTGAAATAAATGGCTCACTTTAGAGTTTTCAAATATATGTGTATACAGATTAACATATTAAAATTTTTGACACCTTAATGACATCCCCTAAAAGTTGTCTCAAAGTTTTCGGGGAATTCATTTTTTATACTTAAAAAAAAATAAAGAAGGGGTCCTCCAATTTTAGATTTCCGTATTTCTTAAAGACCACCTTAGTGTGTATGTATGCTTGTACATATGTATATACATATGTATGCATAGTCGTATAGTGGTCGCGTTGCGCGGGCGGTTAGCCTTTACAAACATTTGAAATTTAGCTCATTAACATTTTCGCTATTGTTGTTGTCGCCTTTACTATGTTTGCCTGCTGTGAGTGCAGAAAATTTGAAATCTTTCAATTAAAATGCAATGCAAATAATTTTTATTAACAATTAGAAACGTTGTCTGCATTTAAAGTAGGCATAATTTTGTTTTGTCATTTTAATTTAATTTTTTTGGTTTTGTATTCCGATTGCTATTAGCTATGTATTGCAAATGGTGGGAGAGTTTTGAAGTTGAGTTTTTGTTATGTTGTTGTACTAACTATGTTTATGCTGTGTGCGCAGCTATGGCGTTGACTGTAATTGGTTATTATATTGTGCAAAAATGAGATATTAGTTCGTTGAACGCACAAAAGGCGTGGTCTGGCAGTGAGTGAGTTAGCAGTAATAGTGGGGTTTGCGTTGGTTGTAAGTAACTAGAAGGTCTTTTTTATTTGTTTTGATAAAAAAAAGGTGGTAGATGAGTTACAAAAGGGTTATAAAAGAATGGTGATTTCCTTAGTTTTTTTTTTTTACCTATATTAGGGTTCAAACGACAAAGGGCTAAGTTATACTCGTTTAAAAACGGAAATTTTTAGGCATTTTTCGATAGTAAAAGCTTGATTTCTTACATTTTTTTGTGCGACACAAGTCTTCGTATTCGCTGTTTACAATTAGTTAATTTTTAATAAGTATGTAGTTATAAAGCATATAAGCATAGAATAGTAACGATCTTTGGTAAGTTTCAAGCTTTTTTCTTTACTTTTGCCAATTTGCTTATTATTTTTTAAGAATACTAGTTACAAAACCTTTTTTTTGCTCCCAATTTTCCCATGTCAAACCTATTCACGTAACCGCCACTTCATGTAATTACCGCCACCATGCATATTACTTAGCCGACAGCATGTAACTAATTAATACCCACTAGTTTTTCTTTCAAAATTTAATATGCCGTCAGCAACATGCTTTGGACGCGTCAATGTTGTAAGCTTTTGTAAAAGAAAATAATAGCGAAGAAAACATCAACGGCGTGTGTTCTAAGTTCAAACGCTTGCTCGTAAAAGAAAGAAACACACAAACCCTCTTATAGTATAAACGTGCTTTAAAGTATTGTATGCTTAGCCCTACAAGCAGCCGCATATTAATTTTCACTGCCCTTGCAATTTTTTTTAACACATAAGTATATATCTAAGTATGTGCATTAGGGCGGGTTGATATTTTTTTTTTATCGTATAGCAAAAACGTAAACTACATATAATTCTAAGAAAATTCTCCGAAGAAACCATGTATCTAAAATAAAATCCTAATCCGCGCCTCTCGACTTGAAAATTTATATGGCCGCCTTTGCCAAAAAAAATAAATGTTAGAAAAAATAGGTTTTTCCAAAAAGGAATCGAATTTTCTGAATAAAATTTGTTTAGTAAGGTAGTTCTTTTGCACTTTATATTTTTTCTACACTCAAAATTTGTTTTCATTAAAAAAAATATTCACCCAAGTAAAAAATTTTCAAGTCGAGAGGCGCGGATTAGGGTTTGATTTTAGACCCATGGTTTCTTCAGAGAATTTTCTTAGAATTTAATGTAGATTACGTTTTTGCTATACGATTTTTATTTTTTTTTCATCCATACAAATCAACCCGCCCTAATGTGCATATGTATGCGTTATAAAATATTTTTAACTAAAATATATATATTTTTAGACATAGTCTAGACGTTTTGACCGCGTTGAAATGCAGGCATATTCATATACTATATGTATGTATGTATGTGCAGACATATGTGTGTATATTTTCCATATATATGCACATGTAATCATACATATCTACATATTTAAATAAGTATGCAACGTTGCGTAAAGCCCGTCATTTTACTTTTGACATTTTGACAGGCCGACAGGTTGGTATAGTCGATCGGTCGAATTGTTAAAGACAGAAAAATTGTCGGCTTACTGGGAAACTCCAGGTAAGCTGTAAGTACATTGAATTTTAAGTGAAAGTGTGTGGGAAATATGCATAATGAAGATTTGAAAGAAATAATACCTTTTGAACTAAACATAGAAATCGATAATTTTTTTATGAATTTATGTTGTGGGTTACAAGCAAAATACAAAAAATTCAACAATAATATCCCGGTTGCTCATTAAATATTGACAAACATGTCGCTCGTTTGCTGGCAGCAGGTTACAGAAACAGAAACTAATCCTTGCTAGTGAAAAGCAGAACCCCAAAAAGTCGTCTCAACTGCTTCGTGGCAGGCAGTGAAAATGCAGTTATCATAAGTAAATAAGTTAGCACAAGAAGTTACCAGACAGTAATCCAACAAGTAGTCAGATGCCTCATTGTCACGTACTCTCGAGAAACCTAGCAACCATGAATTGATTATACTATGTAATTGTCAAATCTCGTGTTGAGAGAAATAAGTATACTTGACTTAACAAAACTTTTTATCAGTGGATAGTAAAACACGCTCGTTAGGTTTTCAAACATAATTTAGCCGAGACTTGCGTTGCCAAACTAGTTTGAAAGTGGTTTAGTGAGCTGAGTGCAGCTTTGCTGTCACCAGCGACACGTAAACTCCTACTTCTACGCCTCTTTCACGCCACGCAATCCATAGATTGGCGTACCGAGACTTATTCTCTCAGAGAGATGTGAAGATTGTAGCAGTTTTGTAGTCATCAGTAGGTTAGATATGGTAAAATTGAAGTAGGGGCCAGTGGCCCCACTAGCACGACTAGGTTCTTAAATTAAGTCAAAAGTTGCCGTATTCCTACTTCGGCTATGTCGGTTTAGCTTTTGAGTACTTCTAAACCCAAGAATTTTCGTCTTTTTGCAAAGTACAGCATATTCTCATAACAGATGCTGCAAGCTTTCTGGCTCTTCTTCCTCTGTGCTAGTTCTGAATAAGTCGTTGTGGGGAACCCCTAACATCTCAATGTGCATTTCGATAGAAACATGGCTGTGATTAAGTGCCCTCTGCTAGATATGAGCAAGGCCTTCGACTGCTTCTCATTCCATGTTGGTCCCATAAGTTTTGCATTATTGCATGTAGGTAGACTTGTAGGTAGATATAAATCCCTTAGAAAGAAGAGCTTGCAGGTAGCGAGCGGCTTGCCTAAACCCGTCTAGGACTACGAAAGTGGAATGGAGGTACCCTTTCTGGCAAGTTGGCCGACTTTTCGTTGCATAGTATGTTCTGGTGCCCGGCACCCATATAAAGTGCGGCAGTCCGCTACAGTTATTGAACTGCATGTGACCGACTCAAACGCTTTGAGTGCCGCCCAGCTGTCCAATAGAAGAAGTTTAGAAGTTAGTTTGAAAGACGCTGCAATAGTCGGATGGGCGAAATGATTTATCCAGACCCAGCTGGGCTGAAATTTCCCAAACCATTAAATGGGAGTCTGCTTTTAACCTCATGACTGATGTATAGCTGATTGATAATAGGTTTTATCCTTGAAGTCTAAATATATAGAATTCCTCTACGCGACAGATTCTACGTCTCTCCAATGCCTTTTTAACGCTGTTCAGGCTTTGGAGGTCTTTTGTTCAACGTGCGAATTCCATACAAGTTTACTATATATGATCGCAGCTAAATAGTTTACTTAACAAGAAATCTGATTAGTGAATCTTTTTGTGTAGGGGGAATGAGGCCGCCCAATCTTTGGCTTCTTGCAAAGAGCACAACTCTAGTTTTGGATGGGTTACAGGACCGCTCATTATCATTACATTAAGTGTAAAAGCTATGCAGTGTTCTTTGCGCTTTTTTGCAAAAAATCTGAGAGAGAGGCAGAATACAATGCCTGCATAGGCCCATGCATACCTATTAAGGTCGACAAGTAGGAACTCATTTACCGTGCGCCCCTATAAACTTCGTACGTGACATATTGACCCCCTTCCATATATTTGGTCAACACATTTAACAAAAAAGGTTAAGTTACTATGTAACTGGCGGCTATCTTTTTTTACGCTTTCTTTTACATTCGCGCCGCTCACGAAATTTAGTAAATTACTTTTTACCAATAACAGTAAGTGACATTGCCACGTTCTACTCATTAGTTTTTTACTTGTTTTTGACTCGGAGTAAATTACATTCATTTAGCTGTTTTCGCGGGTGTATTTTGTAAAAAATGCTAATAAGCAATTTATAACAAATTAAAAAATACATAAATTTTACCGCGTTCGTCGTGCCACTCCGCCTACAACAACACAATTGTATATGCTGTTTTTTTATTTACCCACTTACGTTCTTACATGAATTAATCAACATGCACTATTGGACGTACCTACATATGTACGAGTGGGTAGAGCTACTAAAATTTGTCTAATTATTAACTCCAAAAATGCTATGTAATTAATAAATTAGATTTAAAATGAGATATAGACAAGAATGGTGAGGGGAAAACGTGACAAATTATATACTGAATAGGCTAATGCTTGCAAATATTTAGTAATATGCATTATTTCCTTTTTTGTTAAAAATAGAATAAAACTATTATGAAAGTAGAAAAGTAAGAACCAAAATAACCACTAAGCTTATTATCCAGCTTCAATAAATAATAAAAAAAAACGGTGACCATTTTTCTACAACAGAGTTCAATCACTTTAGAGAGCTTAGCTGGATATTAAAACAAATCTATGGTGCTCATCCAAATATAGACAAGATTCAAACACTTACATTAATATTTTCTTATTTAAATTTTTTTTTTTTATAAAAATAAAGTATATTCTTTAACAAAAACCGTACAAATCCAAGTTTCAATACTTGTGCAACATTAAAAAAATCAACAAAACTTCGTTAAAACTTCGAGCTTTTTAATTCGATTTTGTAGAAATATGTATTTTAGGTATGCAGTTTTGTAGCCAATTCAACTATAGTATAAAGGAGTGCAAGTTTAAAGGAGCTGGGACTTACCGTTGATTGTTGGCAATTTTTTTTTTGTTTTTTTTTTTTT
>NW_016161647.1:0-182 GCF_001687245.7 Rhagoletis zephyria
AATACCAACCTACCTTGGATTAAGGGAAACCTACATACCAAATTTCGTGCTCGAGTTATCGTGTACACGGACGGACAGACGGGCAGAGGGACAGACAGACATGGCTTAATCGATTTCTTTTTTCATCCTGATCATTTATGTATACATTTGTCTATATCTATATCGATTCGTTTTGGCTGTTA
>NW_016161647.1:6971-40082 GCF_001687245.7 Rhagoletis zephyria
CAAACAAGTTTTCGACATTTGTAGACAGACAAATTTAAAATTACACCCAGATAAATGTAAATTCTTTAATTCTGAAGTAACATTTCTAGGTCATAAATGTACAGATCAAGGAATTCTACCCGATAACTCTAAATACGACAAAATCAATAATTGTCCGAAACCCACAAATGGAGACGAAGCAAAAGGATTTATAGCTTTTGTAAATTATTATCGTAGATTTATACCAAATTTTTCACACCACGCAATTCATATAGCAAGATTATCAAGGAAAAAGCCCCATTTAATGGACTAATGATTGTGAAAAAGCTTTTAAATAACTTAAAGATTCATTACTATCCCCAAAAATTCTAAAATATCCAGATTTCAATAAACAATTTTGTATTACTACAGACGCAGGCAAAATCGCTTGTGGCGCAGTGCCAAGCCAAGTTCATAATGGTATTCAGCTACCAATAGCATTCGCTTCTAGAACCTTTACACAAGGTGAAAGCAACAAATCTGTAATAGAACAAGAATTAACAGCAATTCACTGGGCAATAAACTTCTTCAAACCATATATTTTCGGTAAAAAATTCTAAGTCAAAAGTAACCATAAACCCCTCACATATTTGTTCAGCATGAAAAATCTGTCATCAAAGTTAACACGAATGAGACTCGATCTCGAAGAATTTGATTTCGAAATAGAATATATTAAAGGCAAAGAAAATTGTGGTGCTGACGCTTTATCTCGTATTGATTTTGGGCAAATCAAACAAGTTAAAGACGAGAATACCAAAATTTTCCAAGTCACTACAAGATCAAAAACAAAAAAAGACAACCCTTCACCCAATGATTTACCAAACACACAAACAAATAAAACGAACGTATCTGTACAAATTTATGAAACATTAACAAACGAAGAAGTCAGAAAGTTACCATGCCTAAAATGAATTGAAGATAAGAGTACTCAAAAATTGAAAATATTAGATGGTAAAAAACATGTTCTAGAACTCAATAGAGATAAACTTATTGTTCATGGAAAAATCGCTCCAGCGCAATTATTTCCAAAACTTGAAAAATTAGTTGGCAGTAAGGATATCGATAATATAAAGATTTCAATCAATGATAGAATATTTAAATATGTCGACATGAATGAATTTAAAAATATAGGCAACAAAATTTAAAAAAAAAGTAACAATTGCCATAACACCGGCACTCATAACAATAACTTCTGAAAGTCAAAAACAAGAAATTCATGGAAAAATTTAACAAAAGATGTTAGAAACTACATCAAAAAGTGTGAAAAATGCAAAACAAACAAATCAGGTATAAAAAATATAGAAGAATTAACAAAAACACCAACACCCATCAAAGCATTTGACACGATACAAATTGACACAGTAGGTCCATTACCAAAATCATTTAACAATAATGAATATGCAGTTACAATCATATGCGACTAAATTTCTAATAACTGTTCCAATTCCGAACAAAACATCCAAAGAGGTTGCGAAAGCAATCGCTAAAAATTGCATTTTGATTCCTGGACCCATAAAAACAATCATTACTGACATGGGTACAGAATATAAAAATGAACTTTTCAAAGGAATTTGCCAACTTTTGAAGATTGAGCACAAAACATCCACTCCATACCACCATCAAACGTTAGGCACTGTTGAACGTAGTCACAAAACACTAAATGAATATTTTAGATCTTACTCAAACGAAAGTAAAACTAATTGGGATGAATGCGTTAGGTTCTTCACATACGCATATAACACCACTCCATCAACAACACATGGTTAAACTCCATTGGAATTAGTTTATGGTAAAACACCACCATCATACGACTTTCTAAATTTCACAACAATCGATCCGGTTAAAAAAATTTAAATAGTAAATGTAAATCTAAGAGGTGTGACGACACCATATATTATTTATTACTTAAGTTTAAAAACATAAAACAATGAATTGAGTGCTCAAATTAACAAAACCGTATTAAGAAAAAAAAAATAAGTTCAACTAAGTAAAAACCTATTAGAATAAAATACGCTAATCAGAATAATATTAGCTCAGTTAGTAAAACACTATTAAATAAAATAAAATAAGTACAAACAACTAATCTAATCAATTCAATTACAATATAGCAAAATATGTAACAAAAAGAAAATATGTAAATTTATAAAATATGCAAGAATTTAGAAGCTGTTAAGCAACGAAGAAATAATAAGTAAAGCGTATGAGTAAGAGTGGCAATCATATTTGACAATGAAATAAACAAAAGACAGTGGGACAAAACTGAAAAATTCATAACAAGAACAGTGGAGCGAACTCAAAATTTTTGAACCAAAATAAAAATATATTAATTTTGGATGCAGACAAAGGAAATGTCACTGTAGCGATGGACGAAGAGGATTACGACAAGAAAATAAAAAACGTCGTTAATGATATGATGACATATAAAAGAACATTGAAGGATCCAACGGCAACACTACTAAAAAAAATCCAACGATATCATAGACAAAATGGCGACACAGAACATCATCAACAATAGCGAAAAGTACAAATTGAAATCAACAACTGCAAGAGCCCCCCGCATTTATGGACTACCGAAAGTCCACAAACAGGATACACCACTAAGACCTATCTGCTCAAATATAGACGCACCTGCCAATAAGTTATGCAAATTCCTGGCAAACACGCTAAAAAAACTTACAGAAAAATCTGTATACAACGTTAAAGACTCCATAGTTTTCAGAAATAAAATATCAGACACACCAATATACGACGACGAGATAATGATATCCTTCGATGTAATTTCTCTGTTTCCAAGCGTACCTGTGGACCACGCTCTCAGGATCATCGAACATAAATGGGACGATATAGAAGAATCTACCAAATGGAAGAAGGAATTTTTCATAAACAGCTTGAAATTTTGCATAAACGACACCCGTTACTTCAAATATAAGGATCGAGTCTACACGCAACAAAAAGGACTACCTATGGTATCGCCACTTTCACCAATAATTGCAGACATAATGATGGAGGACCTACTGGATGAATGTATGAAAAAATTTACAACCAAACCTACGATATATTTGCCATCATCAAAAAGGACCAGGTGGACGTAACACTAGAAGCATTGAACAGCTATCGCAAAAATATAAAATTCACGAAGGAAGAACATGAAAACCGATTACCGTTCTTACATGCTCAACTCACAAGGACTAACAACGTAATTAACATAAATTGGTACCAAAACCCACTGCGTCCGGACGACTAATGAACTATTTTTCAAAACATCCAAAAAACATGATATTCAACACGGCATACAACTTTATCAGACGAGTACTCACAATAAGCGACCCAATATTTCACAGAAGTAACAACGAAATCATATCCAAAATACTAACCATGAATAGTTTTCCACAACAGGCCATCAAAAAGCTACTACATAAATACTATGGACAACATAATCATAACAAGGACAACAAAGAACAGCCAAAAATATGGAAGTCGATGACCTACGTGCCAAAAGTGGCAGATAGAATGGCAAAAATTAAATTCTATGACAAAGAAAAATATAAAATTGCATACAGAAGCAAACAACACAACACAAAAAGCAAAATTGACAAAATGGACCAAAATAATGTAATATGTAGCATAACATGTAATGGAAATACGCAAAACAAATGTGAAAAAAATCTACGTTGGAACGACAAAATATAATTTAAAAACTAGGATTAGTGGACACAAATCAAATCTAAGATCGCGCAATAATGGAAACACACAACAAACAGCACTGTCGGCGCAATGTGCAGAACTCTCACATTCTCCAAATTTTGATAACGTTAGCATATTGCAAAAGGAGAGCAATTACAACAAGAGACTGACGATAGAAATGCTACATATAACTAACACACCGACAGAATTAAGAATAAATTACAAAACGGACACAGAGAACGTCGCTAATGCTTACAGACACCTGATCTATAAAACAAAAAGAATACAAACCAAAATCAGTCGAAGTCCAGCCACTTGACAGCATAGCATGAAATCATCCAAAAATAATTTATATTTTCTTTGGTCTTTTGTGCTTTATGTTAGTTTTGCTTTTAAGTTTTTCTTTTAATGTAAGTCGATTTGCCCCCTTTTTGTTGAAATTTGTTGTATTCTAACAGCCCGATTCTGTGCATTTGATAAATTGAAAATCTTTATAATTTGTCATTTTTTTATTATTTATCAAGAATTGGTATTCTAGCACAGAAACCAAAAGCTTTTTTCTTGATAAATTATCAAGATNGAGGTCCAGCCACTTGACAGCATAGGATGAAATCATCTACGCAAAAATAATTTATATTTTCTTTGGTCTTTTGTGCTTTATGTTAGTTTTGCTTTTAAGTTTTTCTTTTAATGTAAGTCGATTTGCCCCCTTTTTGTTGAAATTTGTTGTATTCTAACAGCCCGATTCTGTGCATTTGATAAATTGAAAATCTTTATAATTTGTCATTTTTTTATTATTTATCAAGAATTGGTATTCTAGCACAGAAACCAAAAGCTTTTTTCTTGATAAATTATCAAGATTGAAAATGCTATTGACAAATTGAAANGTATTGTCACCCACTTCACCGATTTCAAATCCGACAATTTTTGGATAACCTATGGAGCTTGCACTTATTTATATATAACTCGATTATGTATGTATGTATGCTACTCCACAGATCGCCCTAACTAAGTCGTTTGGCCTCACCGACCAATTCCGCAAAAAAGCGCTTTCTTTACAAAAAATTTATCAAGAAAACACAGAATTGGGCCGTAAGTGTTTTTACAACGCTTTTATCAACTTGCAATGTTGTGTTCCAGAAACTTTCAATGTTGTGGATCCCGAAACTTTCAATGTAGTGTTCCGACACCAAAGCAAAGCTTTGAAAAGCTCCTTTAAAAAAGCATAGTGAATAGGGCGAGGTAGATGACATCTAGATGTCGCCCTTGTAATACGTTTGCTACACCGGAAATAGACGAGACGCCATTCTTTAAATAAAATTAATTGGTGCTCGTTTGTATGTACATACATATGTAAATGCATGTGTGTGCACCTTTCTATTAATATCGTTGAATTATTTTAATATCTATTGCAAAATTTTATTCAGACAGGACTAAAAAGTAGAAAATAAATAATATAAAAAAAACTTTTTAATATACAACGCTTTTATAAATGGACTAAAAAGTAGAAAATAATACTTCTCAGTCCCATAGAATTTGTTTTGATAACTTTTGATTTTGAAATTTTAGCAAAAGTCATTATAAACAATCTATGAAATTGAAAATGAAAAGCGTGGGGCGCATGTAATACACTTGAATTGATATGAAAAGTAATATATGTATGTATGTATGTGGGTATATGAATAACGACCGCTTAAAATCGATTTCAAAGTTCTACTTTCGCTGTAGAAATTTTAGGTCTACGTTATGTAGTTTGACTATTGTCAATTAAATCGAATGCTTTGTATTGCATGCGCTCCACGTTTTTCATTTTCAATTTCATAGATTGTTTATAATGACTTTTGCTAAAATTTCAAAATCAAAAGTTATCAAAACAAATTCTATGGGACTGAGAAATATTATTTTCTACTTTTTAGTCCATTTATAAAAGCGTTGTATATTAAAAAGTTTTTTTTTATATTATTTATTGTATTTAGAGTCCCTGAAGATGGCTTTCGTTGAGAGCCGAAATATCGGACACTTGTAAAAACAAAAATAAAAACTTGACCTCAGGCTCGAAAAAAACCAGAAAAAACAAATTTATAAAATAATATAAGCACTATACCCTTTTAGTGAAAAATCTTTCATCCCTTTTTACTACTAATAACGAATTAAATATTTTTCATGAAAAAAAGAGAGGTGTCACGATAAAAATGAAACGATGAAAAGCACACTACGCCGGCGGGCCGCAAAAACGACTCGCCGGCGAGTCGCAAAAACGACTTACCGGCGGGTCGCAAAAACGACTCGCTAGCGGGTCGCAAAAACGACTTATCGGCGGGTCGCAAAAACTACTCGCCGGCGGGTCGCAAAAACGACACCCCTGCAGTCCGCAAGAACGATATACCAGCGAACTGCAAAACGACGCTCAAAGTTGCTAGAAAATTAAAAACAATTTTTTTAGTTTAAAATAGTTTAATTTAATTCATTGAATTTTTTTCAAAATTTTTTAAATATACATAAATACTTAAATATTAATAAAAAAGAAAAATAAGGTAAACATTCAGTCATAAAATACAAACAAAAATTTTAATATATTTTAATATAATATAAGTTTTAACAATTAATTTTTTTGTTACTTCATTTTAGTTATCTTTAAAATTAATTAAAATTGGGTTTATTTTTTAACAAGGACCATGTAGCTCAAAATTAAAGTAATGTGCAGTATACATACAAAGATATATATGTATATATAAAAAAATTTCAACAAGCTTTCATAAAAATTTAATGCTTTTTAATCTGCATTTAAGAAACACATAGGAAGCAGTTTTATAGTCCATAAAATGTTAGTATAATAGAACACAGGTTTGAAGTAACACAAAACTCGCATTGATTTTTGGTGTTATTTTTTTTGCGGTACAGCGCATTTTCATCCATATGAATTTTATGACAGAAAATGCATGCTTTGAGGCACTTCAACTGTGTATTCTATTATACATACCAAACTTCAATGAACTTTAAATGTGCTTCATATGTGTTTCTTTAATGCAGAATAAAAATCTTAAAATTTTTATAAAAGCTTGTTAATTTTTTTTATATGTACATACATGCATATGTATATTGCGCAATTTTGAATTTTGGTATATGGTCCTTGTTAAAAAATAAACCCAATTTTTATAAAGATAACTAAAATGAAGTAACAAAAAATAAATTGTTAAAATATGACAGATATTATATTTATGCAGACGACTGTGAAACATTTCTTTTATTCTGTTTTGAGATCCTGTCTCCAGCATAATGGAAATATCTTTTGGTTATTCGCTCTATTATTTCCACAGATTCGTTGAATTTTTGCTGGAACGCTTCTGAAATAATATTTAAAGTATATTAATCATTTTTGAGAGCTGGGCATCAACAATTAAAGCGTACTTCTAATTGCCGCTGATGTGATGAGATGCCGCTAATTTTCCCCATTTTGTGTCCCTTCTGTCACCTGAAAAAGACTTGCGAGCCAAATGAACTTTTCTCTCAAAGTTTACACTGCTGGCAAATGTAAATAAGGATTACAATTTAAACACTAATTAATCCGACTAAAGTAAAATCTGTGGAAAATTAACAATAAAATACTTTTTTCGCAAAATCTATAAAGGACTCTTTTATTTCTCAAACAAACCTGGGTAACAGTTGTTCGTCGTCACGCTGTAAAGTAAAGGTACAGCTTTCTACCAAATTAAAAAAAAACCTTATTCCCACATATTTTATTTTTTATTATTAAGGCCAATAGAGTGAACTTTACCTTTATAAAAAAAACATTTTATATGAAAAATATTATGAATACTGAAAAAAGATGTAGGTAGCTTAATTTTCTGAGCACAAGTGTACATTGTGGGTTCCATATTCTGTGACTTTTATTTATGCTTAGATATATTAAAATTTGGGCGTGCAACTTGTCCAACGTCACCAGAGCGACGTCGTAACGGCTTCACCAAAGCGACGTCGTAACGATGTCCTTTCGAGTTCACCAAAACGACTTCGCCAGAGCGACGTCGTAACGACGTCGTCTTCGCCCTGTGGCAAATTGGGGATATAGAGCTTCTGAGAAGCAAGTCTCATGTTTGGCACAAATGTCAGTTGCGATGTTTTGCAGAATCACGATACGACAAGAAAATAGAGTTAAGTATGCATAAATTACCGTTAGCTCTTCTTTTATGTTATATAACAATTCCATGGCTGTATCGATTTTACTATGGGAGTTTATGTGAATCAAAATTTTAAAGCTGTTTTTCTCGAGTTTTTGGTTTTTTTGAATTACGACGCTCTTCTATTTAGTATACAAGCAAGTTTTAATCAGCATCCCTTATTATTAGCTTGTAAGTTCACGGTAGCTTCCTAAAAATTTTGTGAGTGCAAGGTTAATCAGGAGGCAAGAATTTTCCCAATGGGAAAGCTAATTTGCATGTTATATGACATGACAATTATATGCACTTTATGACAAACACAAATATGTAAAAGCATTTTAAATGGGCAGAGATTATGATTATCCACTTTTAGTTTTTTTCTTTGTTATCCCTCCACACTTAAAGTGATAATGACAGCCTTCGTTTACACATGTATACACGCACATACATACATATGTACATACATGCATACAAACAAAGCAGCGCCCAGAATTATTTTTCGGGGGGGGGAGGGAAGTTGGTGTTTTTATAATAAAAAATTTTTATTTAACATTGGGCGCGTTTCTAAGATGCAATTGTTTACCCCAACTGTAGCGGAAATGCTGTCAACTGTTGGGTCCAACAGTTACGTCTTAGGAACGGTATGATACGTGAACTGCCAAACAAACAGCTGATATTTGTAAACAAGCAAAATTAAATAAAATAGCACAAAACTAAAAAATTTTACTAAGCCAAAGATATGAACATATGAACACTAAAGCATCCCAACTTAAGCTACTATTCCATACGAACACAGGTACATATGTACTTACATATGCTTATAAGTCCTCGAATTTTCCATTTATTTTAAATATACACGTGTATTTTATTTTATTTATAGGCAGTTTAATACTTTTTGTTTTTTGAATTTATTATGGAAACTGACGGAAGGAAAAATCATTTTTCAGTTAAATTGTTGAGTTCATGTAGCGAAATAATTTTACGATGGAAAAAATGGCGTCGAATCAACAACCGTTCAGCTGAGCGGAACTACTCAACTGTGCGTTTTTAAATGAAGCGCTCAACAGTTTAACAACAGCTACGTTTTAGAATGCGCCCATTGTTTAAGGAAAAGTATTTATACATACCCATACATACACACATAGTATACATATTAGGGTGCCCATCGAAAATGCTTTTTTTTTTAAGACCATACATACATTCATTCGTTTTTATGCGAAATATTATTGCCTAATTTTATAGATCTTTTATAGGTCATTTAGAGGTCGCGACCGGTCGATTTAGGTCAGAAAATAGGATTTTGTAGATTTATGAGTTTTTGAATGACTATTTTTTATTCGATTTCAAAGATCGAATATGATCTGAGAAGAAGATATATAGGCTTTTAAAATGGTATATAACAATCTGTTGTCGGGCTAGGCATGTTGGGATTTTTTATGGGGTAAATAAGGAATACTTTTATGAAAAAATGGAACCAGCGGGGGCGGTACAATTGAGTTATTCAGAAAATACGTATTTATGGTCCGATATTGATGATATTAGAATAGGATGCTGCAGGTGAGATTAGAAATGCTTTTAAAGGCCGATTAAATGACATTGAAATAAGTACGTAAAATAGCACTCGTCGTAGCATCGTCTAAGATTGCTGCCATATTATTACCTGCCGGTAAAACAGTAGATACGGTGTTTAAGATTCCTATAGAATTAGAAAGTAACGAATTTCCTCCGTGCGCAATATCACGCAGTTGTGATAAGGCAAAGGTGATGCCACATTGCTGTTGAAGGGTATGGGGTGAATGTACGATGGCGAATAAGAAGGGAGTAGAAGACGTAGACCGAACCTTGCAGGATATTCGTAGAAACAATGAAGTTATGGGTGGGGTTATAGCAAACCACATACAAATACCATAACTATTTGGAAATAGTTTTTCTACGGAAAAGGAACTTATCCTTTCAGTGTATGGAAACGTTGGTCACATATTGTAACACAACACTTGGATATGCTATGAGTTTTTAACGCCCCAAACGATCAAGCGGAAATAAATAAAAAAAGTCATATTATCTGCGACCGAAGGTACTGAAGTAGCATATATGTACGTCAATAAACACGGTATTTCACTCACTTCGAATGGCCTTCATGCACACCAATCGTGCTTAGAAATTCAACTCCTCCGAAACTATGCAACGAAACTATGTACACTTAATATTGTAAAGCTGCAAAAAAATCCAATTATAGAAGAAATTCTAACGGGTTACGGTGTAAGCGAAATGGTTTGGATACCGCGAATACCAATTATTCCCAATAGTTCTCCTTGCCTTTTTAAGAAGCTTAAATTTCCCATTAAACAAGTCGCAAAGACAGACCCTTAAGGCTGTAGGCTTCGAATTGAGGCCCAGTTTTTTTCACACGGTCAACTATATGTCGATTGCTCTCGCGTTACTAGCCCTGACAAGTTGTACATTTTTTCTCCAGACATCAAACATTGTTTAGAAAGAAATTTTGTAAATATAAACTTTAAATTTCTATTTTCGTTGTTTTATATGATTTTTTTTTATTTAAAATTACAAAAATTATTATAAAACTTTCAAAAGTTAAGAGTAAAAACTCTTACTCGTTAATGCATTCCTATAAAATGTAAGAATTTGGAATATATATGTCGTAGCATAGTCGAGATAACGTTGACTCTTAAGTTGCAGCTATTTTCGAGAGACATCGCATTGAATATTGTAAAAACACGTCTAATAACTTTAGAGCTCACTTCATCTTAACTCTGACTGCGGGATATTGTTTTTAAGTTCATCAAAGCTGCTCTTTTAGCTTTAAAAATCTTGAAGTATATGAAAAAGTAGGGATGAAACGATACCATGCACGTATCGATATTTTTCCTTGGAAGTAGTATCGGCAAAAAGTATCGATGCGTGAAAAATATCGGACCTAAAGTATCTATACCTACTCGTATCGGTACTCCTTGTGTATTCTTTATTAAGTTAAATATAGTTTTTTTTAAATCACAAGTTAATCATCCTCTGATAATCCTAAACTCCGAATAAAATTTAATAATGAAGGAACTGAAAATAAATAAAACTCCGTTACATAGCAGAACTATATGTTTAATGATGTATGTTATTTACACAGATACATATACATTTGAAAAGATTACAAGTCTCCACCCACTAGAACTTGAAGGGAATCTCCCTACATGAGAAATAAAAGAGTACTCCCCTTGACCTGATTTCGGAGCAACAAAATAGACTTGTCAGTTTTGTACTCCTTTATTACTCGCTTAGGAGTCAAATAGGAGATCTCCTAAGCGAACAAGTAAAGAATGCTCTCTGAGCCATGATTTAGGAGCATTAAACGAGATTTTTCGGTTTTTTTACTCCTATATTGCTCGCTTAGGAGAGTAATGGGATATTTTCTAAGCGAGCAGTTAAGTTCTGTATGAACTCCCTGATTGCTCATTTAGGAGGTAAAAGGGATTTCTCGCCCCCCTAGGACATCGCGTGTTAAAGAGAGTATACAAAATTACATGCTTATACGCAGAAGCATAGGGAGCAATAGGGAGTAGTCGTATACTCCAAGGGAGTATTCACAGAGCAATCGTACGATGATCCCAAGTTCTACTGGGTAGAACTTGAAGGGAGATCTCCCCATGTGAGGAATGAGAGTACTCCCCTTGACCTAATTTCGGAGCAACAAGAGAGATTTCTCGGTTTTGTACTCCTTTATTACTCAATTAGGAGTTAAATAAGATATCTCCTAAGCGAGCAAGTAAAGAATGCTCTCTGAGGCATGATTTAGAGAACATTACACGAGATTTTTCGGTTTTTTTTACTCCTATATTGCTCGCTAAGGAACGTAATGAGGTATCTTCTAAGTGAGCAGTTAAAGAATAGTCCATGAGGTATGATTTGAGAGCAATAAGCGAGATTTGTCAGTTTTGTACTCCGTTACTATGCGCTTAGGAGCAAAAAGCGATGCCTCCTAAGCGAGCAATTCAGGAGTATTCCTTTTGATTGTTAGAGGAGCAATACGCACCTCGTTCAAAAGAAATTTTGTGTATAAGAACGCAATTACTCAATTTGCACAGTCAAGATAGATTTAAATGAAGGTCCGTCGGTATGTATGAAAAGTTTGTTTGAACTTATTGAATGTTGTATTATTTAACGCAGAATGCGTTTCAGATTTCGGGTAATGAGCGTCAGCTTTTTTGTAAGACCACCAGCTACCTATGTTCCTTATCTTCACCGGTCCTGTGCCGCCATCGGCACAACAAATCACACTCCCCCCATTTTAGTGGAGAACTGGAAAGCATCCCCGGCTCATTAATCCAGTGAATTATATATGTGCATGCGTAAGAGCATATGTATGTATATAGTATGAATGTATGTAGTATATGTATACATTAGAGTGGTTCATAAAAACACTCTTTTTGGAAATTCATAAACGCTACATCAGAATATTGTTATTTGTGATACAAAAAGAGACACGTATTTTTTTATTTTGAAAAAAAGAAGTTTTTTAAAAGGTCGCGCTGGTCGGTTGATGTTCCCAATATTTTTATTTTTGTGACATGTTAAAATGCAGCTAAAAATATAGGTTTTTATGTCTAATTACTCTGGTATTATTGGCGAACAATCCCTTAATTACACACCTGTCTTGTGCGGAGGCAAATGAGGTACCTAGCCCCTTTTTGAGAAGTTCGTGGACCGCCCGCTCACCAGTGAGAGACACTCCACTAGCAATCGAGCAAGCGACGTAGGGCAAACAACAATACGAGTCAAAGTCACCATATAAAGAACCGCGCGAAACACAGCATCATAAAGAATGCGAATATGAGCAAACGACGGTACGAGAAGCTTATGGAGATCCGCTATTTCTACTGGGAGCTAAGATCAAAGAGCTCATTAGTAGGATGGAAGGCCAGAAGCACAACAACAACCAAATGAGAGACCTTGTGAAGGCGATTGACGAGCAGCATAAGCGTGCTCTCACTGAGCTTCACGGCCGGAGCCCATCTGTTACTTTTGATTGCAAGAGTACACAGAGAGAGAGAGAGAAGCAAACGAAGAGAAATCGTAAGAGCGATGTTATAGAGACTAATGGTAAAGAGACTGCTGACCGCAATTCGCCGCGGCAAACAAATAAACGCAGCCGCCTAACATCTCCTGAGGATCTAATTGGTCAGACACCACAACAAAAGAAGAGCCAAGACCAACCGCAGAATTTAGAACAAGCTGCAATAAATAAGCAAACAAACAACAGCTTTCCTATAGGTGCAAACGCCACCCAATCAGGTGAATGGAAGACGAAGATGGGCAAAAGGCAGGCCAGAAGCAAGCCAGGGAAATCCGATGCCCTGATCCTTAAAAAGATGAGTGATCTCTCATACGCGGAGATACTTAAGGAGATAAAGTCGCAGCCCGACCTGCAGCAACTCAGTCTAAGTGTAAAGCACATAAGAAAGACGTCAAAGGATGAACTTTTATTTGAGCTAAAAAAGCAAGCTGACCCAGCGACTCAGAAGCTTAAAGCAGCAGTGGAAATTGTTCTTGGAGGAAAGGCACAAGTTCGGTCGATTACCCAAGAGACCCTGCTTGAAATTAAAGATATCGGTGAAGTCACTACTAGAGACGAAGTCTCGATGCGCTAAGAAGAAATCTTCCTAACGAAGAAACTATGCCATCTGCGATACGTTCAATGCGCGCTGCTTATGGGGGGACGCAAACGTGTACTATAAGTCTCCCAGCACTGACCGCTCAAACACTTCTCGACAAGTCGAAAATCCGCATCGGCTGGGTTATATGCCGCGTAAGACAAAAAGAAGTGGTAACCAGATGCTTTAAGTGCCATGACTTCGGGCATGTGGCTAAGCAATGTCGGAGCGAGGAGGGTCGCACTAATCTCTGTTTTAGATGCGGCAAGCCAGAACATAAGGCGAGGTCCTGCTCGAACCAACCTTCATGTACACTTTGTCTCAAAAAAGGGCAAAATAACACCAATCACGCGACAGGAAGCCGAACATGTCGTATTTTTCAGAAGACAAAAGCATACACGGTACCAGCAAAAACACCATGAAGTTGTTGCAGCTCAATTTAAATCACTGCGAAGCAGCTCAAGACTTACTTGGCCAAACAGTGTCTGAGCTGGACATAGACGTCGCAATATTAAGTGAGCCATATAAAAACAGAAAAGAGGTCTCGTGGGTCAGTGACACAACCGGTAAGTGTGCCATCTGGAGCTGCGGAAGTACACCAAAACATCTCGGGATAGTCTTATCGACGGCCGGTTTTGTATGTGCCAGAATAAATAACCTTTACGTTTACAGCTGCTTGATTCCACCTAGTACTGACTTGGTTAGCTTCATTTCAATTATAACCGAATTAGTTAATGACGCTAGGCTAAGAAACACGGCTCTCATTGCAGGGGACTTTAATGCATGGGCAGTTGAATGGGGGTGCAAAAGAACTAACCTGAAAGGAAGAGAGCTCCTTGATGCACTGGCCTCACTTAACCTGGTACTGCTCAACAGCGGAAATGAAAACAGTTTCTTCAGAAACGGGGCTGGTTCTATCATAGACCTCTCGTTCATTAGCGGAGGTCTAAGCAGGGACGCTAGCTGGCACATCAGTGAGTGCTACACACACGGCGATCATCGCGCTATCATTATTACCATCGAACGAGCACGGGCACACACGGTACTCCCTAGTGGAAATCGAGGTTGGAAAGCCAAAAGCTTTGACGAAAAGCTCTTCGAAATAGCATTTAACGAAGCAGAAGTATCGCATTCGGTGGAGACTGCAGCGTCTGAGCTAATGAAAGCTATAACTACAGCATGCGACATATCCATGGTGCGACAAGGTCGACACAAAACACGCAAGCCGGCTTATTGGTAGAATGACCAGATTGCGGCGCTGCGCGCACGGTGAAATAGGGCTAGACGCATAAGCCAACGCTCTCGTCAAGCAGAAAATGCTATACAGCTTAGGCGGGCATACAAGGACAGCAGAAGGCAACTTAAGAATGCTATCTGGTGCAGCAAACAAAGAATGTTTAACGAGCTATGTGATGGTGTCGACAACGACCCTTGGGGGTTTGCCTACAAACTGGTACTTAACAAATTGAAGAAAACAACCCAACCAACTTACCCAGCACTTTTGGGGCAAATTGTAAACAAACTCGTCCCTCAACAGCCCAGATTAAGCGGAAATTCTGCACGCGATTCTGATAGCAATATCCCCATAGTAACAACAGAAGAAGTACTCAACGCAGGACGCAAACTCTTAGCTAAGAAAGCGCCAGGACCAGACGGCATCCCAAACATTGCCCTTAAGAAAGCGGTCGAAATTAAGCCGCAAATATGTGCAAGTGTTTTCAGTACATACCTGCAAAATGGAGTTTTCCCAAAAGTTTGGAATCTGCAAAAATTGGTGCTATTACCAAAGACACCGAACCCTTCTTCGCCTGCTGGTTTTCGCCCTTTGTGTATGCTAGACTCTACCGGCAAGATGTACGAACATATCATCAAAACCCGGCTCGAGTCATTAACAGACACACAGCTGTCGAATAACCAGCATGCCTTTAGGAAGAAACGAGCGAGAACAGATGCGATCGAAACCGTCGAAATCGATTGCACAAAAGGCAATAGAAGGAAAGCGCTGGTTAAGGGGTGCCAAAGAGTACTGTTTGGTAGAGACTTTAGACGTAAAGAACGCATTCAACACTGCGAGCTGGAAAGCAATATTAAAAGCACTTCGAAGCTTTAAAGTGCCAAGGTACCTTCAAACTATAATATCCAGCTACCTCAATGATAGAATTCTGTGCTATGATAGTGACAACGGACTAGCGCAGTAAGAGATCCACAGGGATCTGTTCTTGCACCTACCTTATGGAACATTATGTATGACGGCATCCTGCGGCTAGCAACACCTAAAGGGGCAACATTAGTTGGCTTCGCGGACGATGTGTGCGTCATTATAACAGCAAAGACACTTTCTAAAGTACTAGAAATCGCGGAAAAATCCATAAAAGCTGCCCAAGATTGGTTAAATGTAAACTCATTAACGCTGGCAGCCCACGAGACGGAGGTTGTTCTTATCAGCAGTCGGAAGAAGGTGGAAAAAGTGCAGATTAGAGTAGGTGACACCATCATTGAGTCCAAGCTATACGTAAAGTACCTCGGCGTCCTGGTTGATCACCGCCTTTGCTTCCGAGATCATTTGGAATACGCTAACAAGAAAGCAGCGACGGCAACAGCAGCTCTGTCTAGACTAGTGGCGAACGTCGGAGGACCAAGACAGTAGTCTAGGCAAGTATTAGCAGGCGCAGTACGATCAATATTCCTCTATAGATCGGCAGTGTGGTTCGACGCTTTTAAACGGTCGTCCTACACCCGAGAAATAAATGCTACGTATCGCTTATGTGCTCTTAGAGTGTGTTCAGCTTTCAGAACCATTTCCGAGGATGCAGTTTCTATAATCGCGGGATTATGTCCACTCGACCTCGTAGCTCAAGAATTGCACGAAACAAGAAATGCGAACCGTGACCAACTTCGCACAGTACGCAGCGCAATTAAAACCGCATCAAAAGAACGCACTGAAGCACAGTGGCAGGAACGGTGGGACAAAACAACAAAGGGTAGGTGGACTTACCGCCTCATACCAAAAATTGGCACTTGGCTCGGCAGGAAATACGGCACCATCGATCACTATCTGACCTAAGTCATCAGTGGACACGGATGCTTTAAAGCATACCTTTATCGCTTCGGACATGCGCAAAACCCTTATTGCGAGCACTGTGGACCGATGGTCATTGAAGACGCCGGGCACGCATTTTTCAAATGCCCCCGCTTCAACTCCATGAGATCCGTACTTAATACCAAACGTGGCTCCTGTATAACACCAGAAAATATGATACCGATGATGTTAACGAGCGAGGAAGCATGGAACGATGTCTGCCATTTCTCTGCGGAAATGATTAAAGTCCTTCGACGCAACCTTAATTAGCAGCCGCTACAGTCTTGGCGCAACAAGCCCATTTTCTTGAGAAGTAACGGCGTTAAGTGGGCGAGCCTCTAAAAATCGAATAAGCGATATTAAATTGCTATATGCGGTCTATACTTTACTTAGATACGAACTTCCTAATAGGACAATCAAAATGGGTGGGTTGGTTTAACACCAGATCGACTTTACCAGCGGGTGGCATCATGTGAACAGTAACGGACGTAGAGCTTAGTACTCAAACCGCCTCCCGACGAAATACTTGACGGTGGTACCGGGGGTATCGGTACGTAGACGGTAGGAGGTTTAGTGGGTTAAAGTCTCACCCTGACTGGTTTGGGGTTATGGCTTTCGATGCTTCCTCCTCTGAAAAAAAAAGAAAAAAAACAACGTTGTTCAAACATATTATATGCATTTACGCGCATTATATACGTACGAAATATGCAAAATGCATATGCAATATGCAAATGCATATAAATATCTGCTCTAGTAATCAGCAACCTCAGAAACCCACTTTGAGTAATTTTTTTTATTTGATCGCCATATTGGATCCGCAATTTTGAATTTAAAAAAATTGACTTCGGATTCGTAATCGGCGACCTGAAAAACTTCCGAGTGCCGGTTTTCGAAGAAATCCAATAATTAAAAAAAAATAATTCTAACTACCCAAGACAGGTATGTAATTAAGGGAATGTTCCCCAATAATACCAGAGTAATTATATACAAAAATCACATTTTTACCTGATTTTTAACATGTCAAGAGAATAAAAAAATCGATAAAATCAGCGTTTTTATAAAAAACCGACCAGCGCGACCTCTAAAAAACTTAAAAAAAAAAAAAACGTTTCTTTTTTTTTATCACAAATAACAATAATTTGAGGAAGCGTTTATGAATTTCCAAAAAAACATTAACCACTCTAGTATATATATTACCGGTTTTAGTTTTATTATGTTCCATTTTCAATTAATTTATTTCTTGTATAATTCTAATATTTACCATTAGTGTAATAAATACATACATGTGATAAGTCATCTAGTACTTATGTAATGTTTTTTAGCTAAAAATAAATGCTCCCTATGGAACAATGTTGGAGTAATCTTGTATTACTCCATTAGGAGGAATTTGGGAGAATAGGAAGGCTGTTCTATACCTCGCTTAGGAGGTTTGTGGGATTACTTCTTTGGAAATACTCCCTTATTGTCTTTTTGGGACGTTTCTAGGAGGTTATTCTGAGATATCTCTTATATTGCTCACTTAGGAGGTCTTTGGGATGATGTTTCTGTATGAACTTCCTGATTGCTCATTTAGGAGGTAAAAGGGGTTACTCGCCCTCCTAGGACATCCCGTGTTAAAGGGAGTATACAAAATTACATGCTTATACACAGAAGCATAGGGAGCAATGGGGAGTAGTCGTATACTCCCAAGGGAGTTCTCACCGAGCAATCGTACGATGCTCCCAAGTTCTACTGGGAAGGGAATAAGATTATTTCAGAAAACATTTATCAATAAAATTATTCAGCGAAAAAAGTCTTATTACAACGCTTTTATCAAGTTGCAATGTTGTGGCTCCAGAATCTTTCAATGTTGTGTTCCTATAAAATAGCATAGTGCAGCAAAAGCACTTTGTATAAGCGCGAACAGAGTAAAAGCTCTCTCTGCCCAACGCTGATTTAAAGAAATGGCGTGTCTTCCATTTCCGCTGAAGCGTACATAGTGCATAGGGCGAAATCTACGTCTCAACTATATATGTATGTGCACACATATGCATATGCATGTGTGTGCAGAAATCTATTACTATTAGAGATGGGCACGGGCCCGACGTAAGCCCGTGCGTAAGCCCGCGGGTACGGGCCGGAATATTTGCTGTCAGCACGAACTCGTGCGGGCCTGGGCGTTCAGTAAAATTTCATAGAAAGCACGAAAAGTCACGAAAAAGCCCGTTGCTAATACTAAAAATTTATATGAGCTTTTGTTTTTATACAAAAAAAAAAGTAAATAAATAAAATATTTAAAACTTTTTTGATAAGAGAAAAGCAAAAAAATAAATATTTGGAAACCGATAGAAAATATATGATACTTAGTAGTTTTGTTTACATACATATCTGTACATAAAATACCTTCCACTTTTTCTACTTCCCAGAAAATATATTATAAAAATCTACAATAAAAGTTGGCTCTTTATTTCCGGTCTGGGGTGTGTCCCGTCGTGCCGGGCCGGGCCCCACTAAAATTCTTAACGTGCGGGCTTGTGCGTGTTTTTGAAAGTTGATTTTGCACTCATGCCGGGCCGGGCCTGAAAATTTAGGCCCGTGCCCATCTCTAATTACTATCGTTGAATTATTTTAATATCTATTGCAAAATTTTATACAGACAAGACTAACTAGTAGAAAATAAATATAATAAATAAGCTTTTTAATATGCGTGGTTTTATAAATGGACTAAAAAGTAACTTTTGATTTTGAAATTTTAGCAAGTCATTATAAACAATTTATGAGATTGAAAATGAAAAGCGTAGGGCGCATGCATGTATGTAATACTCCTATATTGGCAGTAAGAGCTAGTACCGTCCGAAAATAATACAGTACAGATATATCAATAAAACCGTACAAAAGAAAAGGAACACATACGTTTATAAATAAACATATACACAACACGTACACAAAAACGGCACTCACGTACATAATACATACGAGGGATATTGCGAATATTTGCATTCGCATTCGTTATGCGAATGATTCGCATCATTTTACACATTCACTCCCGACAATCGCATTCGCATCAAATGATACGTATGTTTTGCGAATGCGAATGTGTACATGGGCATAGTGTCCACAATAATGTTGCTGAAATGGCTCTAAGTCTGTCTAACCAGGGTGCGGGCAATAACCGGCTTTTAGCTTCAGGCGCTAAACGGTTAAGTAGTATATCAAGTAACATTGATGGGCCTTTAACAAGTACTGCTAAAAGTCATGTAAGCAACCTAGAAATAATTTTAGATTCCTCCAGCGAAAGCAAAGGCTCGGATGTAAAATCTGAAGATATTAAAAAATGTGAAATAAAAGCTCAATTTAAGGCCTATCTTAAAGAAAAACGGGCTCATCTCTGTGAAAATCCTATCCATTGGTGGAAAACTAAACAAAAATTCGACAAATTTGTCAGATCTGGGCTGCAAATATTTGAGCGCTGCCACCGCCTTTCCGAGTGAGCAATTTTTTAGTGCAGCCGGCCTTATATACGAGCCTCTAAGAAATCGCCTCATGGGAGAAAAGGCAGCAAAATTACTTTTTTTTAATATAATATGCCCATTTTGAACTTGACTTCATGATTAAAACACTCNTATTTGAGCGCTGCCACCGCCTTTCCGAGTGAGCAATTTTTTAGTGCAGCCGGCCTTATATACGAGCCTCTAAGAAATCGCCTCATGGGAGAAAAGGCAGCAAAATTACTTTTTTTTAATATAATATGCCCATTTTGAACTTGACTACATGATTAAAACACTCTATAGGTTAAGCACTCGTTCAATGTTATAATAATTTACAAAATTTTTAAGTAATGAAAATGGTGACTTTACATTCGCATTCGCACATTCGCATTCGCATCCGCATTCGCGAATGTGAAAAATATGGCATTCGAAAGATCCCTAATACATACACAAAAACCGTACTAGACTGTCTCGCTTTGATTTCGGAATGTTTACACATTGGAAGTTAGCTTACTGCCAATATAGAAGCATTAAATATATGGGCACTGTAATAGACTTGAATTGATATGAAAAGTAATATGTATATGTATGTATATACATATGTATGTCGGGATATGAATAACGATCGCTTAAAATCAGCCATGGGCAGAGAGAGCCTTTACTCTCCTCGCGCCTATAAAAAATGTATAGAAAGCTTAAAAGAGCTTTGCCTGCGGGAAAGGCAGTACCCATTAGTGCTTAAAATCGATCTCAAATTTTGTACAATGCTTTTATCAACTTGCAATGTTGAGTGTCGACAGCTATAAAAGCTTTGCTTTGCGAAGTTCCTATTAAGTCTAGATATGAACCTCGTTGGTTCGAGAGGTAGATGTCGCCCTATGCACTACGTACGCTACAGCGGAAATGGACGACTCCCCATTCCTTTAAATCACTGATGGGCTCTGCCTTGCCCGCGGGCGAAGCTCTTTTAAGCTTTCCATACATTTTGTATAGAAGCGAACAGATTAAAAGCTGTCCTGCCTAACGCTGCTTTAAATCACTGATAGGCACAGCCTTTTACTCTGCTCGTGCCTATACAAAATGTATAGAAAGCTTAAAAGAGCTTTGCCCGCGGGCAAGGCAGTGCCCATGAGTGATGTACACACATATGTATATGCATGTGCGTGCACCAATCTATTAATATCGTTGAATTAATTTAATATCTATTGCAAAATTTTGTATAGGCAAGACTAAAATGTAGAAAATAAATAATATAAAAAAAACTTTTTAAATTTTTTTTTTAATTTTTAAATTTTAGCAAAAGTCATTATAAACAATTCATGAGATTGAAAATGAAAAGCCTCTGTAGAATTTTTAGGTCTATGTTATGTAGTTTGACTATTGTCAATTAAATCGAATGCTTTGTACTGCATGCGCCCCACGCTGATTTTTTGAAAAGATGGATCGTCATTTTGGATACGCCATTTTGAATTTTGAAAAACTGACTTCAGATTTCTAATTAGCAACCCCAGAAACCTACTGGGAATGTTCCCCAATAATACCAGAATAAGTACATGTAAAAACCACATTTTTAGCTGCATTTTAACATGTCAAGAAAATACAAAAATTGAGAACATCAACGGTTTTATAAAAACCGACCAGCGCGACCTCTAAGAAAACTTTTTTTTTTCAAAATAAAAAAAAACATTTCTCTCTGTTTATCACAAATAACAATAAAATGAGGTAGCGTTTATGAATTTCCAAAAAAAAATAATGTTGGAACCACTCTAGTATATATAAACATACATAATGTGACCAACTATTTGATAGCTCAAAGAAGCACAGCTTTTTTTTTTACTGAAAAAGTGTATAATAACTAATGTGACCAACTATTTAATATCTCAAAGTTAATACAAGGCAGCCGACACCTTTCCAACCCTTTCCTCAATGTTAGGCTTCCACGACGGCCGCCGCTGATCGCCCCTAGTTACGTGGTTCAGGTAACCTTGAGCCAGATCAAAAAGGGTGTATAGAAATAGTACCTTAACCAAAAAGTTATACATCATCAACATAGGCGATCACCCGATAGCCCACTTTTTCCAGTTCCTCTCAAAGGTCGTTTACAACCGCAATCCAGAGCAAGGGAGAGAGAACTCCACCTTGTGTAGTGCTCCTATTGACTCTGCAGATTCTCCCCTACTCCTCTGCGACAGTTCTGCCACCAAGTAAGCTGTAGATAAGCCTTATTAGGTTGGCTTCCACCCCCAGATTATGAATATACTCTACTATTGCCTCTGGAGTGACATTGTTGAAGGCCCCCTCGATATCGAAGAAGGCTCCTACTGCATAATCTTCATGCGTGAAGGCTGCCTCTGACCACTTTACCAATGTTTGCAGGGCGGTCTTCACCGACCTTTTCTTGCAATAACCATATTCAGCTCTTGAAAGAGAGTCACGAGGAATCGCGTTTCTTAGGTCTATCAGTCTCTCTAGCGTTTTTAGCAAAAGCGAAGAGACTGGTAGGCCGAAAATCCCCAAGGGAAAAATGAGAGCCTTTTCCGTCCTTCGGGACACTGACTACCCTCCAAGCCTTTGGGATGTACCCGGTCCTCACGCTGTTCGCATAAATAGGATCCAACCAATTGCACGACATCTTTAGAGCCTCTTGGAGCTGCGCAGGTATGATGCTATCGGTCCCCGGCGACTTAATGGTTTGAACGAATTTATCGCCCAGGCCATGTGATGATCGTCCAAAAGATCGGAGAAGGACAGGACCTGGGGGGCGATTCTGTAACCAGTTAGCGACAATTTTTCAATCGCTATCGCACTTTTTGACGCAAAAACATTTATATAATGCGTCAAAAACTGCGATAGCCATCCGAAAATTATAACTAACTAGTTAAAGAATCCCTCTCCTGAAGTACAAAATATCGCAAAGAAGTACATTTGACTGTACTTCGAAGTACGAAGTACAAGAGCGAAAAAAGAAGTACTGTACTTCCGAAAGAAGTACGGTTGGTCAAATTAAACATACATATGTACATATGTGTATATATACATGTGTACATACTTCATATTTGAATTAGACGCAACCATAGCCTGTTACATTACGAAAATTGTTTTGAAGCTTAAATTTGAGTATTTGTTATTGGAATATGAAAGTATTATCAAGACATTTTGTCCATAAAAAGCTTGATGTATATAGGTGAAAATATCAAAGGATTGAGCTGAGCAATATCTACATTATTATTAAATAGATTAACTAAATTACATTCCATAACTAACTTACCAAATTACTAGCATCATCATTTACATCTAACGTGAGTTAATGTGAACTACGTCGAGAGTTACTCAGGACCAACCATGCGAACGTAGTGGTTATATAGTCCGTTTATTATCATCTACATATATGCTTCAAACTTTCTCTAACATGTGCAAAAATAACAAGAATTTTTAATGTTTTGGGAACGTTATTAATGCTCTATAAAGCCATATCCAATTTATTTATGTACTTATCTAGTCAAACCACGCCAACTGTGTCAATGAATTTCCATTGATTTTCTGGAAGGTGAAGACAATTGTGGGAATCTGTAGATAATTATAGAACAAAAATACACTTTGGACGGTTTTTCGAAATTGCACTTCGTTTTTGTTTTTTTTTTGGTATTATAAGAATATTGCCGTTTTTGAGAGAAAATTCGTAACTCGCGACCCATTTGATTAAATTTGATGAAATTTTTTTTGAGAGTTGCTGAAGCTTTTTTAGAAAGATTTGCAGAATAAAATTTACAAAACAATTAATTCTTTAATAACAATAATTTAAACAAATGCAATTATTTATATATTCTAGGCCCACGACCGATTTTTTTGTCACCTTTAAGCGTTGAGTAAATAGCTATTTTCATTAAGCTTGTGGGAGTGATAGCATTTATATGTTAAATAATGTACGTACTTGTATAATTATTCATTAAAAAAAAACTTCATTTTGTGCTAACTTCGAAACTAGAAGCTTATTTTTATTTGTTAATATGCTTTAAAAAGGACCTATTGCCAATAAAACCTTGCGGTTTGCTATTTTTTCAAATGTGTAATGCTTCCATTCAAACACCTTTGTGGATAAACTGAAATTGCTTGTTTACCTTTATAGTATTTCATATTAAAAACGCTTGGCAATACTTTTACATATCGTCATTTAAAGTACAAAACCGCGCAAAAAACCTTGTATGTGAGGTTGCCTAAATTTTATAGGAGAGAGTAAAACTTTTCATAATTCAAAACGGTTCTCTCTTCTAAACTTAATTATCTGTTCTTATTTCTAAGTATCGAAATCTTAGTATAAATGATTAAGAGCTTGGTGATAAGAGCTTCCGGTGAGCAAATATCTTTTTTGGAACAAATGTCAGTTACTAGGTTTTGCAGAACCACGATACGCGCTTTTGTACTTTAAACGACGATTGGCGCTTACATAATATGTTAGTGTTTCGCCTAGCTTCTCCTCCGATATGGGGCGTGCGCCTTGATTTTGTCACACAAAGGGGAAGGGCAGTTTTACGCTGACTCCGAACGGCAATTGTATTTTTCTGAGAAGCTGTTTTCTTGACAGAATACACTCGGAATGTTTTGGGCTAAAAAAAATTTACCTTCTTCGGGTAGGTAGACCAGGGACCGATCTATTCGAAAAAATTTTATTATGGTCCGATTTGCTTAAAATTTGGTACGTAAGTAGCTTGTTGGCATATATGATCCATGTTTTCAGAGAAGGGGACCAGGGACCGATCTATTCGAAAAAATTTTATTATGGTCCGATTTGCTTAAAATTTGGTACGTAAGTAGCTTGTTGGCATATATGATCCATGTTTTCAGAGAAGGGGACCAGGGACCGATCCATTCGAAACAATCTTGTTATAGTCCTATTTGCTTAAAATTTGGTACGTAAGTAGCTTGTTGGCATATATGATCCATGTTTTCAGAGAAGGGGACCAGGGACCGATCCATTCGAAACAATCTTGTTATAGTCCTATTTGCTTAAAATTTGGTCCGTAAGTAGCTTTTTATCACATATTAGCATATATGATCCATTTTTTTCGAAAAGTGGACAAGGGACCGATCTATCCGAAAAAATCGTATTTACGGTCCGATTTGCTTAAAATTCTGTACGTAGGTAGCTTTTTAGCATATATGTTCCATGTTTTCCTAGAAGTGGACCAGGGACCGATCTATTCGAAGAAATAGTATTTATGGTCCGATTTGCTTAAAATTCGGTATGTAGGTAGCTTTTTGCCTGGATAAGCTTATAGATTCCTGTTTTCCAATTTTCATGCAATTTCGAATATAAATAGCTTTGAGTAACGACCATATCAAGGGGCGAATTCGTCACTAGGCAAGATTTTTTTGCGCCAATCAGAAACAACGGATACTGTCAAAATATAATTATAATATGTAATATATCTCAACTAATAAATATTTTGAACGCCGTTTCTTAGTTTTCGCAAGGCTCGAGAGCGGCTAAACCGATTTTTTTGAAACTGCCAGCTGCCGCACGTGTCCCAAGGATGGTTTTAGGTTAAAAGAAATCTATATGTAAAGGGGGCGTGGCACCTCTCATACAAACCGAATTTGTCATGCTATATATCTCTGAAAGTGTGTATGGTAGAGTTCTGGATCTTGGTATGGAGATATACGAAATCAGTCGCATACCCTTGGAGAAAAATTTAAGCTATGGTAAAAAAGGGGTGTGGCATCTCACATACAAACCAAATTTTTCATACTACGTATCTCTGGAAGTGTTCATGGTAGAGTTCTGGAACTTGGTATGGAGATATACGAAATCAGTCGCATACCCTTGGAGAAAAATTTAAGCTATGGTAAAAAAGGGGTGTGGCATCTCACATACAAACCAAATTTTTCATACTACGTATCTCTGGAAGTGTTCATGGTAGAGTTCTGGAACTTGGTATGGAGATATACGAAATCAGTCGCATACCCTTGGAGAAAAATTTAAGCTATGGTAAAAAAGGGGTGTGGCATCTCACATACAAACCAAATTTTTCATACTACGTATCTCTGGAAGTGTTCATGGTAGAGTTCTGGAACTTGGTATGGAGATATACGAAATCAATGGCATACTCATGAAGAAATATGGCAGCTGTTGCATATCTCTGAAAGTATTCATGGTACAGTACTGGAACTTCGTATGGAGATAGCTATGTAGTTGAAATTAAGCCCATACTCATGGAGAAAATGTGGGCTATTTGAAAAGGGGTGTGTATTTATAGTTCTTCTGTAGGTGTGTTTGTGAGTGAAATCCTCATAAATGGTTGTACGGATTTTAACGAAACTTTTTGTGTGTGTTTGAGAGGGTCTCTGGATGGTTTAGTTTCACAATTTAATCCGACAGTTGGCGCTGTAGTTGAGTTATTACTAAAAATCTTATTTAAGATTCGATTTGGCTAATGTTTTAAATATGTATGCAATACTATTGCAAAACCGTGCTGCCAAGTGGTGCTAAAGTCGAGTTATTACTAAAAAGAAACCAAGTGAGAAAAGGGGCCGTGAAGGTCAGATTAAATGGACCTGTTGCACCATTGAGTATATCGAACGCAACGCAGGAGGCGATTGGCCCAATGGATGTGATTGTCCAATATTATTATGCGTTCAAACTTTTAAGGTATTTCGTCTGAAATAAGTATATGTATATTGCATTTCCGTAGAACAATGATTCGCACCCATTTTGAAATTGCCACCAACTATACTGTAAAGCTTCTAGGACATTCCCTATAGAACCGGGTCATTGTTTCCGCCAGGGAGTGAAGAGGAAAAAATTTATTTCGCTTGGCGAATAACCGTGCTATGAAATGTCGCACAACTGGAGAATTTCAAGAATTTCTTCACGGATATAACACTTGCCTTAGGTTATTTAAAGCGCCAAATGACCACAAACCATAATCTTAGCAGACGAATGTGCCTTTGAAAATCGTAAACGTGAATTGTTGGTGAAAATGTTGGACCACAAAGTTTCAATAAAATATATAAAAATTTGGGGCGGGACGAAGTTCGCCGGGTCTGCTAGTGCTAATATATGCTAAAATGCTACTTACATACCAAATTTTAAGCGAATCGGACCATAATAAGATTGTTTCGAATGGATCGGTCCCTGGTCCACTTCTCGGAACAAATGGATCATATGTGCTAATATATGCTAAAAAGTTAGCTACGTACCGAATTTTAAGCAAATCGGACCATAATAAGATTGTTTCGAATGGATCGGGGTCTCGTCCACTTCTAGGAAAACATGGATCATATATGCTAATATATGCTAAAAAGCTACCTACGTACCGAATTTTAAGCAAATCGGACCGTAAATACGATTTTTTCGAATAGATCGGTCCCTGGTCCACTTTTCGAAAAAAATGGATCATATATGCTAATATATGATAAAAAGCTACTTACGTACCAAATTTTAAGCAAATCGGACTATAATAAGATTGTTTCGAATGNAAGCTTCTAGGACATTCCCTATAGAACCGGGTCATTGTTTCCGCCAGGGAGTGAAGAGGAAAAAATTTATTTCGCTTGGCGAATAACCGTGCTATGAAATGTCGCACAACTGGAGAATTTCAAGAATTTCTTCACGGATATAACACTTGCCTTAGGTTATTTAAAGCGCCAAATGACCACAAACCATAATCTTAGCAGACGAATGTGCCTTTGAAAATCGTAAACGTGAATTGTTGGTGAAAATGTTGGACCACAAAGTTTCAATAAAATATATAAAAATTTGGGGCGGGACGAAGTTCGCCGGGTCTGCTAGTGCTAATATATGCTAAAATGCTACTTACATACCAAATTTTAAGCGAATCGGACCATAATAAGATTGTTTCGAATGGATCGGTCCCTGGTCCACTTCTCGGAACAAATGGATCATATGTGCTAATATATGCTAAAAAGTTAGCTACGTACCGAATTTTAAGCAAATCGGACCATAAATAAGATTTTTTCGAATAGATCGGTCCCTGGTCCACTTCTCGAAAAAAATGGATCATATATGCTAATATATGCTAAAAAGTTAGCTACGTACCGAATTTTAAGCAAATCGGACCGTAAATACGATTTTTTCGAATAGATCGGTCCCTGGTCCACTTCTCGAAAAAAATGGATCATATATGCTAATATATGCTAAAAAGCTACCCACGTACCGAATTTTAAGCAAATCGCACCATAATAAGATTTTTTCGAATAGATCGGTCCCTGGTCCACTTCTCGAAAAAAAAGATCATATATGCTAATATATGCAAAAAAGCTACCTACATACCGAATTTTAAGCAAATCGGACCTTAAATACGAATTTTTCGAATAGATCGGTCCCTGGTCCACTTTTCGGAAAAATGGATCATATATGCTAAAAAGCTACTTACGTACCAAATTTTAAGCAAATCGGACCATAACAAGATTTTTCGAACAGACCGGTCCCTGGTCCACTCCTCGGAAAACATGGATCATATATGCTAAAAAGCTACTTACGTACCAAATTTTAAGCAAATCGGACCATAACAAGATTTTTCGAACAGACCGGTCCCTGGTCCACTCCTCGGAAAACATGGATCATATATGCTAAAAAGCTACCTACGTACCGAATTTTAAGCAAATCGGACCATAATAAGATTGTTTCGAATGGATCGGGGTCTCGTCCACTTCTAGGAAAACATGGATCATATATGCTAATATATGCTAAAAAGCTACCTACGTACCGAATTTTAAGCAAATCGGACCGTAAATACGAATTTTTCGAATATATCGGTCTCTGGTCCACTTTTCGGAAAAAATGGATCATATATGCTAAAAAGCTACTTACGTACCAAATTTTAAGCAAATCGGACCGTAAATACGATTTTTTCGAATAGATCGGTCCCTCGTCCACTTCACGGAAAAAATAGATCATATATGCTAAAAAGCTACTTACGTACCAAATTTTGAGCAAATCGGACCATAATAAGATTTTTTCGAATAGATCGGTCCCTCGTCCACTTCTCGGAAAAAGTGGATCATATATGCTAGTATATGCTAAAAAGCTACCCACGTACCGAATTTTAAGAAAATCGGACCGTAAATACGATTTTTTCGAATATATCGGTCCCTGGTACACTTCTCGGAAAAAATGGGTCATATATGCTAATATATGCTAAAAAGCTACCCACGTACCGAATTTTAAGAAAATCGGACCGTAAATACGATTTTTTCGAATATATCGGTCCCTGGTACACTTCTCGGAAAAAATGGGTCATATATGCTAATATATGCTAAAAAGCTACCCACGTACCGAATTTTAAGAAAATCGGACCGTAAATACGATTTTTTCGAATATATCGGTCCCTGGTACACTTCTCGGAAAAAATGGGTCATATATGCTAATATATGCTAAAAAGCTACCCACGTACCGAATTTTAAGAAAATCGGACCGTAAATACGATTTTTTCGAATATATCGGTCCCTGGTACACTTCTCGGAAAAAATGGGTCATATATGCTAATATATGCTAAAAAGCTACTTACGTACCGAATTTTAAGCGAATCGAACCATAAACACTTTTTTTTCGAATAGATCGGTCCCTGGCCCACTTCTCGGAAAAAATGGATCATATATGCTAATACACGCTAAAAAGCTACCTGCGTACCGAATTTTAAGCAAATCGGACCGTAAATACGATTTTTTCGAATAGATCGGTCCCTGGACCACTTCCCGGAAAAAATGGATCATATATGCTAATATATGCTAAAAAGCTACCCACGTACCGAATTTTAAGCAAATCGGACCATAATAAGATTTTTCCGAATAGATCGGTCCCTGGTCCACCTACACGAAGAAAGTAATTTTTTTAGCCTAAAACATGGTGGTTTCTGAAAGCTATTTATATAAAAAATTTCATGTAAATCGGACCAGCCGTTAGCGAGATTACCTGTTACAAGAAAAGGGACTTCTCTTTATATAATTAGTATAGATATAGATATATGATCCATGTTTTCCGAGAAGTGGACTAGGGACCGATCTATTCGAAGATATCGTATTTCTGGTCCGATTTGCTTAAAATTCGGTACGTAGGTAGCTTTTTGCCTGGATAAGCTTATAGATTCCTGTTTTCCAATTTTCATGCAATTTCGAATATAAATAGCTTTGAGCAACCACCATATCAAGGGGCGAATTCGTCACTAGGCAAGATTTTTTTGCGCCAATCAGAAACAACAGATACTGTCCACATATAATTATAATATATAATATATCTCAACTAATAAATATTTTGAACGTTTCTTAGTTTTCGCAAGGCTCGAGAGCGGCTGAACCGATTTTTTTGAAACTGCCACCTGCCGCACGTGTCCCAAGGATGGTTTTAGGCTGAAAAAAATCTATATGTAAAGGGGGCGTGGCACTTCCCATACAAACCGAATTTCTCATGCTACATATCTCTGAAAGTGTGCATGGTAGAGTTTTGGAAATTGGTATGGAGATATACGAAATCAATCGCATACCCTTGGAGAAAAATTTTAGCTATTGTAAAAAGGGGTGTGACATCTCCCATACAAACCGAATTTTTCATACTGCTTATCTCTGGAAATTTTTTGGTAGAGTTCTAGAGTTTTGTATGGAGATGTACGAAATAAATCGCATACTCTTGGAGAAAAATTGGAACTATTGGAAAAGGGGGCGTGGCATCTTCCATACAAACTGAATTTTTCATACTGCATATCTTTGGAAGTGTTCATGGCAGAGTTCTGGAGCTTGGTATGGAGATATACAAAATCAATCGCATACTCATGAAGAATAAATAAAATTATAGTTTAAAAAACTAAAACCTCCCTATTATAATTGCCATTCGTACTGTCATCAGGTATGTAACTTGAGAATAGAAATCGCTGCATCTGTTAGGCGCATCAATATTACATAGTTACATCCCGAGCTAATAAAAGGAAGGTAAAAAGGGCAGCTTTTGGAAAGGGGGGCGTGGCACCTCCCATATAAATCGAATTTTTATACTGCATATCTTTGGAAGTGTTCATGGTAGAGTTCTGGAACTTGGTATGGAGATATACGAAATCAATCGCATACTCATGAAGGAAAAGGGCAGCTGTTGCGTATCTCTGAAAGTATTCATGGTACAGTACTGGAACTTCGTAAGGAGATATGTATGTAGTTGAAATTAATCCCATACTCATGGAGAAAATTTGGGCTAANCTTCGTATGGAGATATGTATATAGTTGAAATCAAGCCCATACTCATGGAGAAAATTTGGGCTATTTGAAAAGGGGTGTGAGGCCTACAAACGTACCGACCTTTAGCTATCTTTGAATGTATTTATAATTCTTCTGTAGGTGTGTTTGTGAGTGAAATCCTCATAAATGGTTGTACGGATTTTAATGAAACTTTTTGTGTGTGTTTGAGAGGGTCTCTGGATGGTTTAGTTTCACAATTTAAACCGCAGGTTGGCGCTGTAGTTGAGTTATTACTAAAAATCTTATTTATGATTCGATTTGGCTAATGTTTTAAATATGTATGCAATACTATTGCAAAAACGTGCTGCCAAGTGGTGCTAAAGTCGAGTTATTACTAAAAAAAGCCAAGTGAGAAAAGGGGCGTGAAATTCAGATTAAATCGACCTGTTGCACCATTGAGTATATCGAACGCTCCTGCGTTGCAATTGGCCCAATGGATGTGATTTTCCAATATTATTATGCGTTCAAACTTTTAAGGTATTTCGTCTGAAATAAGTATATGTATATTGCATTTCTGTAGAACAATGATTCGCACCCATTTTGAAATTGCCACCAACTATACTATAAAGCTTCTAGGACATTCACTATAGAACCGGGTCATTGTTGCCGCCAGGGAGTGAAGAGGAAAAAATTTATTTCGCTTGGCGAATAACCGTGCTATGAAATGCCGCACAACTGGAGAATTTCAAGAATTTCTTCACGGATATAACACTTGCCTTAGGTTATTTAAAGCGGCAAATGGCCACCAAACCATAATCTTAGCAGACGAATGTGCCTTTGAAAATCGTAAACGTGAATTGTTGGTGAAAATGTTGGACCAAAAAGTTTTAATAAAATATATAAAAATTAGGACGGGACGAAGTTCGCCGAGTCTGCTAGTATGTATTATAAAAAAGAATTTGAGGTACTATAAGAAAATGTACCCAAAATTCAAGGGCAAATGAAAAAATGCTCATTGAAAATAACTCACATGTATAAATGAAAAAATATAACTTAAGCGGCTACAGCGCTAAAGAAAAGGAAGAGTTAGAAAAAATAGCAATGCGGTTTGAAGGAAACTTAAGACCATAAAATGTTTGTTTGTTTCGTTCATTCTCCTAACCTTTTAAGATATGACACTCCATTTTTTGCATTAGTTTGCAAATATACACTTATTGTTCTACAATCGCAAAAATTTTCGTGGGAAGTTTTTCTTTGATTTCGAATTTAAAATACATTACGATCATATTGTACCGAAATAAGTGTGGTATCCCTGCATTTTGTAAAAGCCAGAAAGAAGCATCAAATGTATGAAAAAATGAAAGGGAGAAGTATACATGCCTTCTATAATTTTGACTTATATGTATATTTGGCAAAGTCTTTGTGTAAACAACAAAAAATACACGTTTTCATTTCTTTGCCAGCTTGGCAAATATAGGCATATTTTTACTTAAATGTGATATAAAGCTCATTAAAATGTTGTGTAATATCTTGATATCAGGTGCTTTGTATTTTTATTGTCCACCATACGTGAGTTGCTATTGAAAAAGATCTAGTGCAAAGAATTGTTTGTTTATTGTTTTTAATTTTTAAAATTCTTACATTTGACAAGTATGTGAATGGCGGAATTACCGCTTTCCTCCTTTTCGGTGGGTTTTATATTAAAAAAGGTATCTGCATCTGTTAAACTTTTTATAGGAAGATGTATGAAAATCCAACTTGCTATAATTTCATATGCTTAACAATATCATAACAGTCTGTTTAAAGTATCTCCCCATAATTTTTCATATGAAGAAATGTATTATATGGGGGGGGGGGGGGGGGGGGGG
>NW_016161647.1:40114-49538 GCF_001687245.7 Rhagoletis zephyria
AGTTTACTGACAGAAGAAGAAAGAACTTTGTTTATTCCAAAAATACAATTAAACCAAGGCACATTGAACAGGTAATATCAGTATAGCAGCTGATTTGATTTTTTTCAAATTATTTGTTCTCGAAAATGTTAAATATTTTACATTTCTTCTCACAAAAATTCTAAATTGTTAAAATCTATTTGCATGTGAAACATTTTCCATACAAAACCAACGATGAAATAGCAGCTTTTGGAAAGCTCGCCCAACTCAGCAGCACAACCGCTAATTACTGGGCCTGACACAGGATGGATCAATGCTTCGAGAAGCGAACCAATTTACTAAGAACGAAAGTTGCAACAATTTTCATTTTTTCAATTTAAATTTTTTACCGTTTTCGTATTTTGCATGGCACGCTTTGATGTAGAAGAAAAAAATCAGAACAGTTTTTGGCACCTTCGATACCAGAAGCAATAACAAAATACAGGCAAATGTTGTTTTTGCTCAAATGCTCTAAACCTGTTTGATATGCCTTGAATTAAACAAAAAATGTGATGTGATTCATATGAAGAAAGTATTATTTATTCACAAAATATTTTTACACTTATGAAAAGTCTAACAGAATATAGGAAAAGCATCGTCTTTAAAAACTGTTCCGCATATTGGACATATCGCTTTTGTATGAATTTTTTCTGCATGCTTTTTAATATATGTTAAAAACATTGCTGGAAAACCTTAAAATGTTTGCATGAAACCATGTCGCAATAAACAGATGAAGTAATAAAACAGCTTTCTCGCTTTATTTTCTGACATTCGGCATTTTATAGGCAAATTTTCAATTAAAGCAGTGGCACCTGGTAAAATCCACTATGGGTGGGATGCAGCATGCAATAACACCATACACAATAATTCCCATTACTTGGACATTAAAAAGCAGTTTCAGAAGTGAACTAGTGTTATTTTATCATTTTTCCTTTTTCTAAACGGTTATAATGCCACCAGTACATAATTGCGTAATGAGGGAAGGGGCGGGGGACGCGAGCGCGACGTCGGACGCGGACCGCCGCGACGCCGGGCACTTTCAAAATTGTAACTTACAAATCCGTCCATTTAACTTGTTCATGTACTACTTTTTGTCAAATGTAACTGGATGACTACGTAAATATGTGCACTAGTTTGCTTTATTACTCAAATTGTTAAGTATAAAAGATGGTCTTATTGCTCAACGAGAAATGAAATAAAGCAAATTTGTGTTATTTCACATTCAATTGGGAAATAACACAAAATTTGCGTTATTGCCGTTTGTGTTATTTCACCCTCCCGTATTATATGCATCCCACTCGATATCATTGAATTCCTCATTGGAAAATGTAGTCCCTCTATTTTAGCGTACCAACTAGGGATGCCAATGCCCGGTGTTTTTGACGTCCCGGAAAACCCGGGATTTGCTTGCATTAATCCCGGGATCCCGAAAATTTTGAAATATCGAATTGATAGTAAGACCATGATATGTCGTTTTGAGGAAACTTCCACTTATAACGTTTATGCAGCTCCTTTAAATACTCCTCCCTCCATTGAATTGAGAGTTGTTGGCTTAAGGCTTTTAACCCTTGCTACCTATTAATCAAAGATATTGGATTTGTTTCGATAGAAGGCTCAATAGGTGACGAGAGTGGTGCATCAATAAGGAAATGCGCAGGTGTGAGCGCTGCACAATCACAGAGTCATTCGAGATCGGAGAAATCGGTCTTGAATTAAGGCAAGGTTCGATGCGGCAGCGCTAACAGGAATAAAGCTCCAAGATACTTCCTGCTGATTGTACAGGTAACACAGGGACTCTTTCGATGAGAGGAGGCATTTTTGAAAGTCCTTTTTTAGACTGGTTGAAGCACCTACGAAGTTCGTCCCGTTATCAGAAAAAATGTTTTTTGGGCAACTTCGCCTAGAGACAAATCGAGAGGATGCACCAGGAAAGTTTCGGATGACAGATCGCTTGTGGCCTCCATATGAATTGCTTTTGTAGCAAAGCATACAAAAAGGCATACGTATCCTTTGGTTACTTTACAAGATCGGCCCGTGAAAGTTTTAATGTCGAAAGGACCAGCGAAATCGACACCAGTATTTTCGAATGGCCTCGACAGAATGGTTCGTTCCTCTGGGAGAGCAGCCATTATTTGAGATTGCTCCTGTAAATAACACAGGTTTTGCATTTATGTATAACCGCCTTTATTAGATTCCTTGCCTTTGGGATCCAGTACTGCTCCTGGAGAAGTCGTAAAACTAATTGATTAAAACCATGAAGAGATAAAATGTGGAGAAAATTAACTAGCAATTTGGAAAATTAGCAACTATACGGGAGAAGTATTGGATATTTTGCGTTATAAGAAAGAATTGCTGAACTAGCTAGGCGACCATTGACTCGCGTAACGCGTTTGCTTTCGAGAAAAGGGTTCAACGTTAAAATCTTGCTCCGTGAATCAATCGGGACCTTTGTAGACAGATTCTTGTATTCGCTAGCGAAATACCTCAGTTGAGTTAAGATAGTAAGACGAGTACGAATCTTGGATATCTCCTCTCCTGAAATAGTTAAAGATGAATAAGAATGGAATCTTTGAGTGTGCTTATTGGTCATGTTGTAGAACCTTAAAAAGTAAGATAAAACTCGTAACGCACGGGAAAGAGATGAAAATCTTTCCAAAAGTTCAACAAAGTTCGATACAAGTGTACTATGTGCGTTTATACTTTTCGTTTCCACTGTAGTATCTTCGATTTCTTGATCCAATGATGGCCAATTCGCTTCTTCTTCAGTAAGCCAAGACGGACCGTACCACCATAACTCATTCGACTTCAAATCCTGTGGATATACCCTTCTGCTACCCAGATCTGCTGGATTATTTTTGGATACGACGTGGTTCCAATATCGAAAATCAACGGTTTCCTGAACCTTTGCAACTTGGTTAGCAACAAAGGTCGTCCAGGAGCCAGGATTCTTCTTCAGCCACAGGAGGACAATGGTTGAGTCTGTCCAACAAAAGGTATTTTCGACCTTAAATGGAAGCTCATTTTGTAAACAGTTCAACATATCTTCAAGCAAAAGTACACCGCATAACTCCAAACGAGGTATCGAAATCTTTTGTTTTGGCTAGCAGCAGGTGTGATGTAACTAGATTTGTATCGGAGTTTCATTTAAACAATTCATCCAACGCGGAACTTTGATATTCTGTATATAACTTTCAACAAAAACTTTCCATTTGGAAAGTGTTTGTGAACTGATAGGGTTGATCCCAGGTAGTACCATCTAACCAGATCTGTTGCATAAGTATTTTCGCTATTACCACGATAGGTGCTAGCCAGCCAGCTGGGTCAAAAAGTATTGCGATTATTGACAAAACCTCCCGTTTGTTATAGCTTGATTTCAGGACCATATCCTGAACATTAAAAAAAGAAATGATCCAACTTGGCGTTCCACCGTATACCTAAAGCTTTCGTTGTGCTAGTCTCATCCAGATCAAGAAATTCTTTGCCTAATAAATGGTCATCAGGAAGATCAGCTATAAGTTCTTTCCTATTAAACGACCACTTTCTCAGCGAAAATCCCGCACTTTGTAGCACTTGAATCAGTTCGTTGCGTGCCTGCAAGGCGGTTGAAATCTGGTGAAATCCGGCTAGCACATCATCTACATACATCGAACTTTCTAAAACTTTAGCCGCCAATGGATATGAATCCTGCGAGTTTTGAGTTAGTCGATGTAGAGTTATAATCGCCAAATATGGCGCACAATTGATTCCAAATGTTACAGTGTTAAGCTGTAAAGCCCTTATCTCTGCATTTGGGCTGTTTCTGAATAAGAGTCTTTGAAAGGGCTTATGAGATGGGTTTATTAATATTTGGCGATACATTTTTTGGATATCACTGTTAAAAACAAACTTTTACATGCGCCAACGTATGAGCAAATGCGTCAAATCGGCTTGAAGAGCAGGACTTGTGTGTAAGATGTCATTAAGACTCACTCCGTTGGAGGAATTGCTAGACGCATCGAAAACTACCCTTAATTTTGTTGATGTGCTTTCAGGCTTCAAGACTGCATGATGGGGCAGATAAAAGTGATTAGGGGTGTGATCATACAAAGGAGGTTTTATTTCTTCCATGTGCCTTAGGTCCAAATATTCTCTGACCTCCTTATCGAATTCTCCTTTTAAAGAAGGGGTTCTCATTAACCTAGCTTCGTTGCGCAAATATTGGCATAACGCAATAGGCCTAGATGAACCGAGGTTTATATCCGTTGGATATAAGTTTGTAAAAGGTAAAGATATCACGTACCTTCCTTCATAATTCTGGCAGGAAAACTGCCAGTGGTTCCCAAACATTGAAGGCTTTTGGCTTCAACAATAGTAAAAAACCATCGATAGTATAGATAGTTTCAATGTCGAAGAACTCTATGAAAGCTTCATAAAATAATCTGACAAAGATTTCAGGAGATCTACCCAGTGTCCAGCTTTACATTATTTCACATTTCATTTGGTAATTCAATGCTTTTCTTTTTCACACATTTTCTTTTAAAGGATTATAATTTGTCTCGCCAAAAATACGGCTGTTGATTTTCCCAAATTTTTCGCTAAGTCTTTGGCCGAGCTTCTCCTCCAATTTGTGGTATGCTACAGTTTTACGCCGCCTTTGAAAGGCAAATGTCTTTTATGAGAAGCTTTTTCATGGCATAAATACACTAGGAGGTTTGCAATTGCCTGCCAAGGGGCGACCGCTGAAAAAACCCTTTTTCTATACTTTTTACGAAACAGATTTGACCAGAGCTCGAACCCAGGTTATTCGGAGTGGTTGAACACACCTCTAATCCTTAGGCTATAGCGGCCAATAACACATACAAGTTAGAAAAAAAACAAGCAATACAGCTATGATACCAAGTACGAGAACATATACTCGAAAAAGGATAATTGCGTCTCGGTCATGCAGTTTATAGAACTTTTCTTTGCGTGTGCAACTGAAATCGATTGCCGACCACCATGCTCTTTCATGCCAAATTTTAAGCTGGTGATGGCTGGTCCCCGAGATGTACTTATGTATCTGTTGAATTATTGAACTGCCAAAAAATTAATCACTTCTCGGAAACCTGGGTCTTTTCTACGGAAGACTTGGGTTCCGCGGAACCTACTTTAGGAAGTTCTGGTCTAGTGAAGTGACAACTTCAAAATAATTTTTCAATGTTATAAGCCCTATGGTTGCGTCTAATTCAAATATGAAATATGTATTATGTACATATGGCCCAAATCGCCGAAAACGAAACCAAGAGTAAACAATTTTTTTCTCAGGTTTCGCAGATATTTGATTATAACTGAGCCATACATATTTTAAGGTATCGGACAAGATAAATATTAACACGAATGTCCTTCTCTCAAACATAAAACTTCACTTAATCCTGAGACACCTTTTAATTAATGAAAATTATAAAAGCACAACATTAAACTAAAGGGTAGTATATATTTACGGACCACCACTTTTTTGCATCATACTTGCCCCTCATCGCTTGCCTTGTATTACTTTGAAGTTACTAAAAAAAGTATTCGACAAAAAATCAGTGATTAGCTTTTTATATGAAAACAAAGTCGGCAGTATTTTTTAGTGTAATGTAACAGTCCAAAACATCAAAAAGTTTTTTGACGCAGAATCCACCAGGCTAAAAATGGGAAAATCTAGTTTTCTTCGAGCATTTTCGGCCTTCTTTCACAATAAATAATAAATAGTTCCTTATACTATTCATTATCCATGTATTTTCGGTGTGAATTGAATTTTCAAGTAGTTTTTTTTTTTATTAAAAGAGAGGTAGAGAGAGGGCTCATTTTGCCATCAATAATGTAAGCTATTCAACGTGTTATTGTCCTATTATTAAAATGTATGCTCTTTCTAACTTATATGCTCAGGAAATAAGAATTACGTGGAAAAATAAAAAACGCAACTAAAAAATTAAACTAAATAAGAAGCTAAAGGAAAAAGAATTTCGGATTAAATAATAAAAATCTATTGGAATTATTTTGCCTATTTTGCTAGTACTTGTTTTGTTCTTTAAAATGTTCGAATGGTCATGTAAGGTTTTTCGTTCAAGAGTTACGGCCACTTAAACTTCCGTGTCCTCGAATCTAGTATCACCAAACCCAGTATATCGTCGATGTTTTTCGGAAACCGCCCATCGACCAATTGCAAAACCGCCTATCTTAAGGCACTCAAATTTGACAGGAGAGCGAAAAAACGGGTTTTCTTTGAACGCATTGGTTTGATAGGCGGTATTTTCTCTAGCTATTATTTTACAAATCTGTTGCTTTAAACCTGATTTTACGATTTTTATGCATAAATCTCCATGCATGGATTTCAGGGTAACCAAATCTAATTTTTTGCCACAACGGCCATTTAGGCGGTTTTGCAACTGGTCGATGGGCGGTACTTAACCGCGCAAAAACATCAACATCTTGGCGCAATTCTAAGCTCGAGCTTGAGCCACGCAGATATTTACTTCGGAAAAGACTTTCAGCTGCACAACCGCAATCAGAAACTTTCAAATCTGTATTCATAATTGTCATCTTCTTAATTCCTTTGTATTACATGTAAAATCGCAAGTATACTGAATTCATGCTACTTATTGCATAAAACAGATTACAATCCAACTAAAAAAGTCCCCGTGGGTCCGTCACTGACTCGAATCGAAGAAAAATAGTTCAGTAATATGGGTAAGTATGCGCAATAAAGTGTTAAAACACAGTGTTTTTAAATACATTCAATTTTTCGCATTATTTTTAAAACATGTTAAACACATTCAATTTTTCTTTTTACTTATAAATCAATGAAAAAATATTTTTCACATTTTCCTTGTTTTTTTTTTATTCTTTTAAAACTTCGTCAACTGAAAAATGAATATCTTTGTGAATATTCATAGATGCTAAACCATTAAGCCTTTCTTGACTTGTTGTATTTCTGAATTAGGTTTTAGTCCTTTTCAGGCATGAAAAACTTTATAAAAGTGTAGCTACTGAAACGGGCAAAAGTGTCAATATATGTACGTAAGATCTAAAAACATTCCTAAAAGACTTTTTTAATACTTCGAGGCAACGACAAAACCACAGACAGTCGCAACCTATGTACTATAACATAGTAACTATATCAACGGTGGGCAAACGCGGCTCTTTGAGCCAAATGCGGCTCTTTGCTTAGCAAAGTGCGGCTCTCTTTACTTCCTCTTTGCTTAGAACATTTTGACTATTTTTACTTTTTAAAATACATATTTCTTTGCTGGACATTCTTTTCCATTGTGTTGTTTTTTTTTTTTATTCTTTTTATATACATAAGCAAATTGAGATCGGAACATTACCCGAAATTGGAGAATGAAAACTGGCTTTCTGACTTAATGTTCTGTACCGATATGATGGAACATTTGCAAAACTTGAATTTGTCTCTACAAGGAGAGAATAAAAATGTGTATGATTTTTCGCAAATTATTTTAAGTTTTGAAGGTAAACTCCGTCTTTTTATTCATGATCTCAAAAAAAAATATTTCATCATTTTCTATGGCTAGAAAAAAATATTGCACTTGATTTAAAAGCAGGTTTTGAAAAACGATTTGCCGATTTGAAATTATTTAAATGTACGTTTGCATATTGCATAAACTCTTTTTTATGTAACATAATTGATGATGAATTTAAAATATCCGAAATACTCCTTTTTAAGAAAAGCGAAGAAGAGTTGGAGTTTTTGGAATTAAAAGAAGATAGGGCACTGGAAATGCAAAATAAAACTTTTCCATTGCTTGAATTCCGGCAACAAGTACCTGTTTTAAAACATCTGCTGTTGAAAACAGCTGTGTGCCGTATATTTTCAATTTTTGGTACAACGTATAACTGTGAGTCTTTGTAGGTACTCTGCAATGAAATTCGTAAAGTCAAAATACCGTTCACAATTAGTTCGCGTACCTGATAATTATTGAAAGTTTTAAAAACTATTAGCTTTTTGTGTTCGCGTACGCAAAAAAACTTGCAAAGTAGGGAAAATTGAGAGAGCAAAATGACATTTCATTTTGAGGGAAAGCTGCTGGTTTCTGCTGGAAAAATTTTTACCAACAGCGATTTGCCAACAAGAAAACAGCTGATCAAAAACAGCTGGTTGGAATTTACGCAAATCCCTAAATTGAATTTGATGGTTTGGAAGTCAAAATAGCAAAATGCTACTAATTAAACCTGTAAGAAGTAAGTTATTGTTCGTTTATTCAGTGAACTGTGTCAGGAATAGACTTCGGGATTTGTTTTCTTACGTTTATAATTTTATGCTTTTGAATGTAAAAAAATTTATATCAGCTGTTCGTCTAACTTGCAAGTTTCTGCAAATATTCTGTTCGCGTACTATTCTGGATATTTTTCTCTTGTGAGAAAACAGATTCGGACTTTTGCTGTTGGACAGTTTTTACTGGAAATTTTAAACGAACGTACCTAATGACTAACCAACATTTAAGAGAACTATTATGAACGGCTTTAACTGACGTAAAACCAGATTTTGAAAATTTAGCCAAAGGGATCTTTTGCATTTTCTTTAATATCTATCTTACGTACATCAGAACAATAATAAAATTTATGTTTTTAATTTTATTTAAAAATGAAGTTTTTGCTTTTGTTGTTTTTTTGTGGCTCTTTGAAGCATTTAAAATTTAGATGTGGCTCTTTTCGGCCTCGGCCTTTCGCACCCCTGTACTATTTTGAAGGAACAAGCCAATGATAAAGATGAATAACAGGTTAAGAACAGTTAAAGATAAATTAAAAGACAAAGATAAAGATAACGCCGAAGATGAAAATGAAGATCAAGATCAAGATGAAGATGAAGTGGGAGATGAAGATGAGGATGCACATGAACATGAACATGAATATGAACAAGAAGATGAAGATGATAGAGCTGGGATACTATCGATAGTACCGCCACTCGATAGTTTTCGAAACGATAGTTGAAAGCATCGATATTGAATTATAAATATAAATAAAATAAATAAATAATAAAAATAAAAATAAAAATAAAATAAATAATAAATAAAGATAAATAAAAAGACAAAGATAAAGACAACGATGAAGATGAAAATGAAGATCAAGATCAAGATGAAGATGAAGTTGGAGATGAAGATTAGGATGAACATGAATATGAACATGAAGATGAAGATGATAGAGCTGGCATACTATCGATAGTACCGCCACTCGACAGTTTTCGAAACGATAGTAGAAAACATCGGTATAGAATTGAAACGCTCAATTGCTTGAAAATTAATAAATTTATAAAATGAAGATGAAGATGAAGATGAAGATGAAGATGAAGATGAAGATCTTCATCTTCATCTTCATCTTCATCTTCATCTTCATCTTCATCTTCATCATCATCTTCATCTTCATCTTCATCTTCATCTTCATCTTC
>NW_016161648.1:0-16196 GCF_001687245.7 Rhagoletis zephyria
TTTTTTTTACACATTGATTACCAGTAACCATAGCAACAACGTGGTGGAGTTTGAAGAAATTTTTTTCCAGGTAGGTACACTTGGCGAATTTAGCCAGATTGACGACATGCAGACGCCTTTATTTTCAAATATTTCAAATGGAAAGGCACCACTTCGAGCTTTTCACATTGGCCCAGATAATTCAGCCTTTTGACCTAATGTGCACTGCGTTGATCGGCAGTCGAATGATATCCTTCGAGTTTTTCAGAATTCCCTGTCCCCGAAACGTAATAAATACATAAGTACATATGTACATATGTAAGTACTGAATTACTTATCACAAAGTCACCAAAGAAGTAACAAAATTAAAGTAATATTTCAAGCGAGAGAAAACATACGGAAGCAATAAATATTTCCCATAGCTGGTACATAGATATGTAAGTTTCCCTACTTCGCTCCTTGTTACATTGCCTTCCCCATTTGACGAAGCTGGTGTTGACAGCAATGATTCAAGTCATGCGAAAATGTATTCCTTCAATAAAATTGCAGCCTGGTACAGGTTTGTGTACAAATGTGTGTGTAGCTAAGCTGTGAGCTTCTTCAGCATTCGTTTCCAATCATTTAAGTTGTGCGTTGTATAAGGTTGCTCACGATTAAATGGTTACAGACTAAAGCACAATGAAGCAAACATAATGTGTGAAATTAAGAAGAGTTAAGAAGTCAAAGTGCATAGCCTGTTGGTCGCTTTTCACATGAATTCAATTGAGTTGAAAGAAGTGTTATAATTTCTGCTTAAATATGTTTTGAAATGCATTTAAATTCAACGTCCTTTGTGATAGCTCATCTCAAATGCGTAAATTTTAAAGGCGTCTTTTGAAAAGTAAGGTTTTTTGGGTTGTAGCATTCTTTTAGTAAATGAGCCTTGTATACATACATATTTGGGGACAGTTTGACAAGTAAGCGACTTGTGAAATAGAAGATGTTTATTTAACAAAAAACTTCATTTCCCAACGTAGTCGCATTTCCCAATATTTGTATCCTTTCCAAAAATAGGTGTATCCCACAAGGCACTTTCTTTTACTGCCGATCCATTTCTTCCGCTTCGAAAATAGTCTGAAATCGGAATAGGCTCCAGCGGCAGAAAATGCGACAGGAGGTAGCAATTCGTAGCCCAAACCTTCTGAATGAGGCCAACGGCGGAAACCTTGGAGATTGTGATGACCCGTATCGATAATGAAGCGACTGACATCTCGCTACCCGATCATGATGACATTCTAAGAGCAAGGTATTTTGTGCGAGGCCAAAGCACTTTAAGAGTTAATTGGTAACCCTTGAAGAAGCTATAAATCAAGTACGATCCCTAGCACTGTTTGGGGAGAAACATACTGATCTCGAAATCCCTAAACTGCCGACTGCAATTTGAGTGTGCCGTGCCAATCCACAAGAAAAGCAAAGGTGAAGGAGAACAAGACAAACTTTCTCCTGCCATCAAGCACACGCCAGCGCTCTTGCGGCTCGCCGCTCACGTCTCTATGAACGATTATAATTCCGCAAATGTAGAGGACTTATTTAGACCAATAATGATGTTAACCTTGAAATTAACCAACAGCTGAGTAAAATTATAGACAGTCAATCGCTCACTGATAAACCTCGCGAATAATTGACTTTTCCTTAACGATGCACGCGGGAAGTTTAGAGGTGGTAGATAACTTCGAGATCGGCTTATAGTTGAGAACATGATTTTTGATGCCGCTTNGATTGAATAACTTCGAGATCGGCTTATAGTTGAGAACATGATTTTTGATGCCGCTTTCATAAATAGATGTTATAAATGGTTTTCCTCTCCAAAGCCTTCTCTTCTTTGTTTGACATTGTCCACGTTTCTGTGCCATATCAAAGAACGGGCATTATGAGATACTTGTAAAGCGTGGTTTTTGGTTGTCGAGCGACGCCCCTACTTTTCAATTGCCTAACGAGCTCATAGTAGCACCCTCGGCAAAAGGTATTTTTCGCTTAATATCCAGGCTGACGTTGTTGGTAGTATTTATGCTGGATCCTATTTAGACGAAGTCCTTCCCTACTTCAAAGTTATATCACAAGATGACATGTGTCCCGAAATGCGTAGACTCTTTACGTGTTTATGAGTCCTAACATTTTCCAATATCCGCAAACAAACCCATCTTAAAACAAAAGCGTGCTTGGCTGTCGGTCAGTGTTATCCTTCTATTAATTGTTTTCACAACGGTTCTCAAAAGATAGCGAACAAAATTTGTTGTTACTTACATATGTATACTTTTTGTGGTAAAAAATGGGCCTCCATTCTTTCAATAATTTTTGACATACGAAACGAAGAACAAGTACAACCGATACGTATCAGTGTTTGGTGCGAATTTTGGGCTGAAAGCGTTTTTGTGACATGTCTTTTTGAAAATGAGACTAGCCGTGGGTTTACTATGTATTACAGATTTTCGGTGCGAAATATTGCGGGCGTACATATATATGTGCCACCAAAGCCGTAGAAGTCAATAACTTAATTTGGTATTCCACATACATATAAGCATATCCAAAGTGCTTTATATTTTATTGAGAATTATGCGCGTTATTTTTACTAGCACTTTTCTGTATGATTTTACCATACTTTTAAAGCCAAATGATAACTCTACTAAAAGAAAAAAAACCAAACTGAATAGACAATTGATTGAAATGCAATTTAAATATTTTTCGCTTAAGAGTAAAAGCAAATGAATTGCCATTTTTCAACGTATCCGTGGGGATGAGACGTCCGATGTATGAACATAAAACCATTATCGTTATGGTGTATGTACATATATCAATGAAAAATTCACATTATAGTCATTACTCATTTAACTACTGTTGCTAAAAAAACTTTCAAGCTGAGAGGAATTTATAGCACACACTTACCGAAAAAACTCCTCAATCGATTTTTATTGCGCCAAGAATGCTTTGTGGTCAACTCTATTTGTATGTTTTGTGTAAAATTTATAGCAACATGTATGAAATGCAACCCATTTGAAAAATTGTATCTTTTGCATTTAAGCTCTTTTCCACTATGCTAAGCAACATCAAAGAAATTAAACAAATATTGGTTTGACAATGACTTAAATCGTTGGATTAAGTTTCGAAAATTACCTCGATAGAATTGAGTTCTGAATTATATTGTTTTTCTGTATAAATATATCATCAGAATTTATATATTCAGTATGCTTTTTATAACTTTAATTCCCCAAGGGTAAATTGAATCATCCATCCTGCATTATTTGGGTTGGCAAAATTTACTTCTATTAAAGTAGGCATTCATTTATACATATTTACTTTGAAATATGCCTAAGTATGCGTAGGTAATAAATATGCAATCTAGCTTCAAATTAGTTCCTTATGTATATTTTGCAAAATATTCTTAGGATTATTTTTAGCTAATTATATACTATAATTCGAATTGCGTACATATTAATGAGAATTTAACCACGCAGGTGGGTGGGATAATATTTATTTTTGGTCATCATCTACATAACTGGAAATTAATTTAATTGAGCACTGACTACCTAAAACATAATTACGAAATTAAGGTACAAGCAAAATATCAATAAAATAAATATCTGTATGGATCTGTACACCACAAATACGTAACTAAAAAACACAAAACAAATTTTGATTATATCAATGGAAGTGGATTTGTGACTTCCATTTCGGAAACGAGAAATAGCGATTGGACACCAAGCGCAAACTAATTCTTGCAAGGAAATATTCCAAATTCTATTAAAAAATTTTAATTGATCCTATTCTAAAGGAAATACTATGTTGTCTAAGGTCTAAACAAACAAGAATTTAAATACAAAATAACATTAATATTACTTTAAAACAATTTAAAAGTTTTGCTCGAATTAATTATTTTATTAACAGTTTATCATAATCATAGAAAAGTTTTCACACAATATTATCACTTAGAAGCGAATTTTTAGAGCGAACAAAACAGGCGTTATATTCAATCACTGTACTTAGGATACCGTCCATCTGAGTGATATTATTATTATTATACTGTCAAATTTAGGAATCAATGCGAGGACTATTTGGCTTAGAAACAAATTAACAATATAGTATAATATTAGGTGTGCTTTTTTTACACGCATATAGTGCCTACATTTCTTTATTCAATCTGAACGTTTGGAATAAACTTTTTTGTTAACTTATTCTTTAGAACGTTCCTGATGATATGTTAACGTATATTTCAAACGCATTCTGTTTATTCTGGCTGTGAAATTGGATTATCTGGAATGTATAAAGAAACGCAGCCAGTATGTACATCTACGCTTGACGTGTAAAAAAACAAGCACAGAAAATTTCCATTCAAAAACAAATAATTTTGATTCTATCGACAACTATTCATAAGCGCACATTAAGTTTGTCGCTTACAGCTCTATACAAATTTTAAGCGCAGATACGTATGCAGGTAAAAAAACACGCCTATTGACTCCATAAGGCAACAATTTTCCATTATTTATTAGAAAGGAATTCGAGAAGAAATCACGAAGATGCTCTAGGAATATTTCTGCATCAAAAAGAAAATTTTTAAAAAAAATTCGCTTAGTTACTTTAGCGGTTAGGGCTCGAAATGTCTACGCACTGTAGTAAAATGCAAGTAGTATGTATGTACATAACTTATAGATAGGCATGAAAATTAAATTAAGCAATCAGGAAAAGGAAAACGCACTTAACGTAGGCATATTTTCCTTTGAAATTGGTTTTTGTTTATTCATCTTTAATGTGTGCTCATATTCATAGTATATTTAGTTAGCGGAAAAGGGTGGCGGCGGCCTTACAATAAAGCTATGAAAGCTATTTGAATAAACAAAAAGTAACTTGTTGACAGGTTTGGAGAAAGCTAAAAGCCAACTAAGTCGTAAATTAATTAAATTTAAGCGCTGGCATTACTTAACTTTTTCTTTTTGAGTAAGAAACACATTTCCACTTTGCACCAAACAATTTAATAAAATAATTGGGTTGTAATGAATGGATACAAGGTTATTTGATTTGTATTATGTAAGTTAAAAAAATATCCTTAAAATTTAAAAGTAAGCTTTGTTCAACAACAGCAAATTGTTACTAGCTTTTACTGGAGCTTGCGAGTTTTTACTGGAAATGCGTTCAATCTCACAAAAAATTAGCAACAGAAATCTATAACTGATCTATAACTGACAAGTCCGTTGTTAAGTATAACTTATTTTACATGCCTAATTATGTATTGTTTTGCCGACTCTGTAATGCACTTTAATTAATCAAGAAATTCACACTACTTCTGGCGGCCACTGTGGGTTGTTGTGGTTATTAGTGCGTATTACCATTCAGCAGGGCCTGGGTTCGAGTCCAGTATCCGACCAACATCAATAAAAGTTTCTTCTAATAGCGGTCGCCTCACGGCAGGCAATGGAAAACTTCTGAATTTAGTTCTGCCATTAAAAAAAAAAGCTTCTCATAAAAATACAATCGCCGTTCGGAGTCAGCGTAAAATTGTAGGTCGCTCCACTTTGTGTGACAAGATCGAGGCGCCATAAATCGAAGCAGAAGCTTGGACAAATAGTAACATATATTGTAAGCGCCAATCTATCATAAGTTTACACTTCTTTCAGTTACATATGTACATCCAATCTGCTCGTTTCCATTAATTTAAATTTGTTTATTTTAGCTGCTCTAATTGAGCCAATGATGGTGTGGTAAAATAAAATACCACATTAGCCAAAGAAAATATTTCGTTTTTGGCTTTGAAATAATATTCAAGTTTTAAGGCCCGTATGCAGTTTTCAGGAAAAATCACAAGAAGTATTTTTCAATATTTCTCTTGCTAGGAAAACGACTAAGCGGCTTCTGTAAATTTTCTTGAAGAAATAAATATGCGAGTATTTTTTTCTTAAGAGGTGCAGATTGTTTAAGACTTCTTTTCTTTTTAGAATAGTTCTTAAAAATTTGATTTTCCTTTGCCAAATTTCACGTAGGACCATGCACGCAAACAATTGCGAGATTGCATAGTAGAGTTGTCAAACTATCGATAGCAATATCGATAGTATCGATAGTTTCAATTTTTTTAGACTATCAATACTCATTGATAGTTTTTTCATATACTATCGAAAATATCGATAGTTTAGTAGGACTATCGATCATCTCTCCCAATTTTTTTGAAATTATACATACATATGTTAATCGTAAATCCTGTTTTTTTTGTATAACTTGTGTTTGTTTTTAGACTTTCTAAAAAGAGAAGTATTTTGGCTAAGCAGTTACTTAATTTTGAATGATTATAACTTTTATAAGATAATATTTATTTCACTATGATCCTGTAAAAACAAAGCAACCTAACTGATTTAGAGCTATCGATAGCGCTATCGATAGTGCTATCAATAGTTTTGTTTTTTTCGAGACTATCGTGAATATTGATAGTTTTTCTGAAAACTATCAAAACTATCGATGGTGTGACTATCGATAGTTTGACACCTCTATTGCATAGTCCTTGAGCATATGATTTGGTAAAAAGATATCGACGAGTTCTTAAATTCTCTTAGTTGGAAAAACTTCTATTTGCGACTATGCGGTGAGACACAGCATTTATTCAAGTCCGCAAGTCTGGTAGGGAAACTGCCTCAACACATCGTTTACAGATATTGCACTTTTACCAAAATTCAATATTTCAATATAATAACTAATCTTTTGAAACTTGCTCATAAGCGCATGTACTTCACTAAACTCTACTTCTCAAAGTCCGTATCACTACGGACGGTTTTTACTTACTTTACCAAGTGTGGCAGGTTTTTTGGGACATAAACGTCTCCTTACTCACCCCATCCTATGGACTGCAATGTTTTCAAAGTTTTCCCATTTGAAAACCGGTTCTATTGGGCAACCCACGCACAGTGCAATGCTGTTGCATGGAAAAATAAAAAGTCTTTAGTATTAAAAATAAGGAAGTCTCCTGAAGGGAATCAGAGTTTTCCGATCGAAAAATATTGATTTTCAACAATTGCATACCATTTTTACGAAAAGTTGGTGTACATGGAAAGCTTTGAGTGCTTTGCGTGATCTCTAAATACTTTTTGATTTAAAAATAAAATAATAGGGGTATATTTTTTCGATATAGAAAAATTCGCCCATAGTGATGCGTCTTTGAGGAGTCGAGTTTAATAAAGTACAACTAGCAAGCCAGCTTTTCACTACAGAAAATTCCTTGTTAACCTTTTATCTTTTCTTCTGTTACAATATCCATGCATAATTCCTTTATTAAAGTAATTAATAAAACGTTTTGATACTAGCAAGCAATTAAACTAATTGATTCTATAATCTTTGAGAACTTAATATATTATATTCTAATATTATAATCGGCATCGTTTAATGCAAAATATGAAATCAATATCCCTATCCGAGTTTAACCGCGCACTGATAGAAAGCAAATTCATGCAAAACAAAAGAAATTGTACTCGCTGCGGTGATGCGAAACCATAGAACCGCATTTCTTCTCATTGCGAAAGGATGCACAACTGAGCGAACTTGAAAACAAACTTTTAATACTTATGTAAATGTAACAGTGTCGAAGCAAAAATTAAAAGCAATTGGAAACTTTGCTCTAACTTTCTCCGTACATCGTTTTTGCAGCAGAACTTAAAAGGAAAAAACCAGCGTTACTAAATTGCAAACTTGTATCTATGTAAATTGCCATTTATTATAATGAATTCACAAAAGTAAGAATAATGACTTTAGAAACTAATGGACGCCAACAATTAGCGCATTGACAACCTACTATTATTATTATTTTTTTTTTTTTCAATTTATAACTTGTTTATAAAAGCACTGAAACTTGGCGGTTAGTCCGACTCTGCTAGAAATTCCTGAAAGGAAGCTTTGCTTTCGCTCAGCGCCTGGTTATGAAGAAATGCTGGGTAACGCTGCGTTGGGTTGAGTTATTGCGTTGATACACAGTAAGTACAAATTTAGACCGATTCTAAATTTAACGTGAGGGGCACCATTCGGACTTGAATCCGATCGGAATAGATTTTCTTCTTTTTTTAATTTTTAAATCCAATCCCGTATTCCGCTTGTCTTTAAACTTGCTCCGTTTATTAATTTATATTCTGGTCCTCTATCTAAATTTTTGCTCGAATTATTAGACAGACGGACGGACGGACAGACAGACATGGCTCAATCGACTTTTCTTGTCATTCTGATAATTTATGTGTACATTTGTCTATATCTACATATCTCGATTCTTTTAGGAAGCTCAATGACCGAAATTGGATTTATTTTGGTATCAATTCAAAATATACAAATATAGCAATATATTCGTAATGTCAGCAATTTTGATAAAAGTATATACATACATATGTCAACTAAGAAAATTTCCAAATAACAGATTTCAAGTTTCAAACCTGTGCTTTCAGTGCGCTTCCAAAGTCATGTGTATGATCAGCTGTTATTTTGTCAGAATTAGTGCAAAATTATTTGTCAAATGTGATGAACTTGTGAAGGGTTGTGTTATTATAAATTTAAGAAAACCCGATATGGAAGACAAAGGTCAAGGTATGTCTAATAAGAATTAATTAATGTGGGTATCTTGCGTGTGTTTGTTTGTTGCTATTTAATGTGCTTGTAGTGTTTTAAGAACAATACTAAACAATATGTTTGTGTTACGTGGAGTAGAACTAGCAAGCTGATTGTGATGACGCCAACTAATGATAAGAAAATGCTTAATAATAGTTACATTTTATTTGAGTAATAACAGTTTTTACTCATTTTAGCTCATTTATCCAAAATTTTACATTTTCAGGGAGCTACAAATTTCCAACGCAGAAATCTATTTATCCCCCTTACATAACTAGTATAAAGAAAAGTCCAGATTTTTTGACCACGTTAATCTCAAAAACTACTGAACGGATTTGGCAATATTTTTTTACTAGGGGTATCATCTTTAGTGCTAGGAATTTCTTGCTTGGCCTCTAGATGTCCAATAATGTATTATTTTTTGAATAGGGTTGCCACTTTTTTTATAAAATCTTCACAGTTAGTCTGTCTAAAAATGAGATACCAAGTTAAAGAATATAGTTTCTGGGTCTAAATAAGCCTTTATTTTTTCGAGTTGGATTTCCACCTATTTAAAAATTACTACTTTATATACACTGGCGGCAGAACTAATAGACTCGCCGTACTTTTAAGAATTTTGCCTATATTTCTTTAGTTTATTTTATGTTTAATATTTTTTTTTATAAAATCCTATAACAAACATCATATAAATCCGCTTTTCAAACTTTGAAGAAAACTTATAATTTTCAAAAAAATTTTACCAAATTTTCAAACTTTTTATTCAGAATTTTTAGAATTTGAGGTATGCAGTTTTGTAGCCCATTCAATTTTAGTATAACAAAGTGCAAGTTTCAATTGGCTAACAAATACCGTTGATTTTTAGGAATACTAAAATTGAATAGCCTACAAAACTGCATACTTAGAATTTCTCTAAAAACTCTGAATAAAAAGTTTAAAAATTTGGTGAAAATTTGTCGTGTTTTTTCGGGGATTTATATGGTATGGTGTTTATCGTATAACTAGCCAGGATTTTATAAAAAAATATTAAACATAAAATAAACCATGGAAATATAGCCAAAACTGTTCAAAGTAAGGCGAGTCTATTATTTCTGTCGCCAGTGTTTATGCACAAATGTATATTTTCTTAATGATATCAGATTTGCACAGTTCATTAAATTTAAAAAAATAAGATTTTAAGGCTTGTCCTATAGATGTGCAATAAATTTTTATTTTTTCGCAAGGGCTTCCACCTTTTGAAAAGTCGAATTTAATTAAATCATGCACAAGTTATATGAAATATTAAAATATGGGTATCAAACTAAAGAGTGCTAAGAAATCTTTAGTTTGAATATTTAGATTATTTTTAAGGTGTTTGAAGAGGGTTTCCGTCTTTTAAAAGTGTTAACGGAAAATTACTAAATAAGTTAAATGAATTATTAAAAAATGGGTATCAATCGAAATGCGTTTGAAAGACTTTATTTCACAACTTTATTAAGTATGGTTGCCTCATGTTTAAATAATCAAATTCAAATTGAATTGTGACAATTAGGTAATTGAAATATGTATTACAATATGGGTATCAGAAGAAAAAGGTTTAAGCAAGTTTTGAAAAAGAAACTATATATAATAAAAGAAAATATATAATAAAAAGAGGGGAGGTACGGTATAAGATAGGAGAAGCTTTTTACAAAAAATTGGTCATTTAGAGGTATATAACTATAATTTTTAACCACAACCTTAAAATTCTAGATAAACTGAAAATACAATGTAAATATATTTACACACATATGGGCATATCCTGGCCCAGCCAGCAAAGAATTTTGAATTTTTTATTAGGTGACGATATACAAATATATGTAGATAGATGATTTTCAACATCGGTTTTCTAGATGCCATATACGTTTTCATAAAAAGTTATTTTCCACACCAACATACACAATTTTACCAATTAATCTAACCAGTATCAATTATGACCAACCTATTTGAGTGTTTTTCGGTTTCTAAAATTGAAAATCTTTAATAGCTAAAATAGCGTGAGCGACATTTCTTTCAAAATTTTCTTTTTGACATTTTGAAAAAAACATCGCTCACGTAATTTTCCTGGTTAGGGCTCAGATATGTTCGTAGTGTCGAGGTGAAGGAAACCACATCTCTCGCCGTAAACCTACTCAGAAGACTGTAGTAAATTTATTCAAACCTTAATTCGCAAGTTCATTTAAGCGATGATAACATCACTGCACACAAAACTGAAATTTATCAATTTTATTGTGGCTTATTAACATTTTTTTTAATATTGTTATTGAGCTTTGTACCACTATTGTGTTTTTTACAAAAAAAGGAAAAAGCAACAAAGTATAAGCAGTAGAAGTTATAGCTGCGTTTCTGACTTTGCACATCGATTATGCGGGTTGGATCCCTGCTGAAGTCTAGAAAAGAAGTCTGATGAGGAGATGCGGTGATCTTCGAAATAGCAGCTATAACTGCTACCGTTAGACATTTGTTGTCTTTTCCATTTTTCCTAATAAACATAATCGTGGTACAAAGCTCAATAACAACATTCAAATGAAACGCAAACGTAAAAAGTCACCCGCGACTAAACACATCTATTGGTATACAAAATTAATTCCGATATTTCGCCAGTTGGTACATTGCAGCGAATCAAACTGGTTCAGAACTTGCGCTGAGCTAGCCTGAAAAGGGACCGTATTGCTTCCCAACTCAATACTTTCAACTGTCTTTTTAACATGGCGATGTCCTACGAAGTGACAATTGTCACTCGCCCTCTGCAGAACTTTTGAACTTATTCTGAGCTGAATCTAGCTTAGATGGTTCTGAGACAGTTCATATAACAACAGTTCCTGGATAGTCCAAAAAGGGTCACCACCGGGCTAGAACAAATGTGGTTAGTCTTGAGCTGGTTCTAAGAAGTATAGTATAATGAAATAAAGCACCTCTTTGAGGTAAAATTTTCGAGTGACGAAAGCTGAACTATTTATGATATCAATTTCGTGACGAAAATTATACGCATTTTTTAACTGCCTTTGAAACGTACGGAAAATCTTTTTTATTCATACGAATCGTTGCAAAAGTTCTGGTTTTTATTTTGTGTTTCTAGCAGTAGACGGAATTTCGCAACGTTCTCCAACGGTCTCCGAGGCAATTAAAAAATGCGTATAATTTTCGTTACGAAATTGATATCATAAATTTTGTGTTTCTAGTTCAGCTTTCGTCACTCGAAAATTTTACCTCAAAGAGGTGTTTTATTTGATATCAATTATTTTGGGGTAGCAAATTTAAAATCGAAGAAAATACAAACAATCATCTAAATGTTTTATTTTTCTCAAATAAATTCCTAAAATATTATCTAAATCTAAATTATGTATTTAAATCGATGTGTCCATTGAAACACATAATTCTTCGAATGCGGAATAAAGCGAAAAAGGCTGATCAAGGATATGATGATATCAAGGATGATATGTATTCGAAAAAATAAAAAATAAAAAAAAATATGAGAAATGATAAAAACTTATCAACTTGGTACCAGCTTTGGATACAATAAACAACTGTATTCGTCTGATTGTCTCGTAGTTTATTTTTGGAGCGCACACATGTGCTTTTTTTACTGTGAAATTTTGATGAAAATTTGTTGATTTTTTCAATCTTTGAATTTGTGGTTTATTTCGTTTTGTTAGACAATGACCTACAATTTTATATAAGAAATAATATTAATTCGAGAGAATATAAAAGAAAGAGCTTAAGCCGGGAACCGTATAATTGTGTCGCGGGACGTTTATTCAAATATGAAGACAAAAACGACAAAAAATTAATACAGAAGATAGATCAGTTTATATTAGGGAAAATAAATCATACAAAATGAGATCAGTAACCTTAAAATGGAGGTTCACAATAGAAATTTTTAGTTTCAACGCATGAAAACTATGTAAAATCGTTTACTTTCAACTCCCGAGTTATTCAATTACTTCATTTTCTGCAGAATCGTCATTAGGTAAACCGCATTTCCAAAGATTTTTTCAAAATAAATAGCGATGAGGGATATTTCACCCACCGGTTAAAAAAAAAATCGCAATAACCACAACGCTCAACACTAATATTACCAGTCACAATCACATGTACTTTTAAAATTACAAATAAATAAATAAAATTTAAAATTAAAATTCGTTTCGTACCAAATATGAAATGTAGATATGTTCATTTACTTAAACGCAAACGGATTAATAATCAAAGTGCTGGCAGAGATTTCAACGTTTTGCACAAAAAGTATGTCTGATGTTGAAATTGTACTTAAAATCAGTGAATTGTACTTTAGTACTTTTTAAAACTAATTGTACTGAAAAAAGTACAATTGTACTTAAAATATCAACACTTATATTTATACATACGTGTATACTAGGGATGTTAATTTTTTGGCTTCTTTCGATCCCGGGCTTCCGGGATTANCAAATATCAACACTTATATTTATACATACGAGTATTCTAGGGATGTTAATTTTTTGGCTTCTTTCGATCCCGGGCTTCCGGGATTAGTCCCGGGATTTAGATATTCATGACTTTTCAACAACTTGAGTCGAAAAAATTGCTTCTATATTGTTTGAGAAGCTCTCCTACCATGAAATAAATAATAAATAAATGGGTTTGAAGCCTACTTTCTTATTTAAAGTGACGTTTTTGTTTTTATTTTTTCTGAATGCAGGATTTATTTTGAAGGACTTTGTTATTTCAAAGATATGATTAATTCCAAAAATTATTAGAAAATTCAATGCAATGTAGAATAAAAATATGGGTAACAAATGCAATAGGAAATTTTTTAAGAATTTAAAAAATTTTAACTTTTTGGATTCACACGGACGAATAGGTCATTTTTAAGCTGACAAAGTTAGAAGAACGAAATTGCAGGGTGTTGTCGAGTTTATATAAGCCCTTAACATATAATTTTTTCAAAAACAAATATTGCGAAATTTCAAGGATAAAATTTTAAAATGACATTTTCAATATTTACTAGCCCTTCTGCACTAGAAACTTGAATCTGTTTAAGTTCTACAGGATGTCCTCATTAATTCTATACCCATTACCTCTTAGCACATTTCTCTGAATTTTTTAAATCATTTTTGAATTACTGACGTCAGAGTGAAAAACTAAAAGCGCAATTTTACTATATTTGGCCCATGGTTTCGAGAATATGTTGATATTTGTGTTTAAAATTTACTATCGCTCGGTGTTATATGTATAATGAGCTAGACATTTATAAAAAATATAAAATAATTATTAAAAAAATAGAAATATAGCCAATACTGTTCAAGAAAAGGAGTTTCTGTTATTGCCATAAGTACAAATTACAAATCCCGAAAATCCCGGGATTACTTGCCAAGAATCCCGGGATTTTCGAGTCCTTAGAAAGTCCGGGATCCCGGGATTAACATTCCTAGTGCATACCTATATACATAGTGACAATCATGAAATTGGTATAAATATAAATGTATGTATGTATTTATGTGCACATATCTGCGATAAAAGCCGCGTCATTTTCAGTGATGATAAGAGGCTGACTGTCTAATGCCGTCAACTGTTAAGCTTATTTTGGAACGGACAAGTAATCATAGAAGTGTAAAATCACACTTCTCTAATCACAAAGGCAAATTGAATTTTGTGCGTGAACTTAAACACATATATATATATATGCATGTACATTAGGGTGCCCATGGAAAATCATTTTTTTTTTGGAAATTTCAGGACCCTACCCCCTAATTTTATTAGTTTAAACTGAACTGTNTTTGGGAAATTTCAGGACCCTACCCCCTAATTTTATTAGTTTAAACTGAACTGTTTAAATTCCAAACCCAACATATATGCTCTCTTTTTTTAAACTAGGAAGGTTTGTATTTGAAACTGAATTTAGTTTGGTCATATATGTAGTCCAAAAAGTTTAAAATTAAAACCAAAATTTTTAACCGTGTATCACTGTGGGGCCAACTTATTTTGGATGAAGGGAAACCTACATACCAAATTTCGTTGAGATATCTCGATTTTTGCTCGACTTATCGTGTACACGGACAGACGGACGGACGGACAGACATGGCTTAATCCATTTCTCTTTTCATTCTGATCATTTATGTATTCATTTGTCTATATCTATCTCGATTCGTTTCGGCTGTTACAAACAACCGTTATTATACACTTGTGCACAAGTGCGCTCGGGTATAAATAAAACACTTTTTATAAGGAAGTATGATCAATCCCGTTGCTCGACTTAAGGAAATTATTAGTAATTACAATTCCTCGTAGTTTGTAATTGAGAGTAATTTAACTCCTAAACGAATCTTACGACCCAGCACTGAACAAATGCTCTTTGAGTTTTGATGTTCTGCCCTTTTTAATGAAAAAGTTGTTTATATTGTCCATTGAAAAACTATGACCTATTTTGCACCCGAATTTGTACAAACGAACTCTTGGTGACTTTAACTGTAATATATTTTAGGAAAATTTTTAGACTTTGAAATGTATACAGAAGCTTCATAACGGTTTACTTTGTTTGATTCATTTTGAAAATTATTAATTTGCTTTGTGTAACAGATTACGAATGGTAAGAAATTTTAAATTCTTAAGTACTATATAGGGCCGTTTTCACGGTCATTAGTTAACTAATATATAAATGCCAACCAACAACTTTTTATTGCACATATCAACCAATGCAGTAAACCGCTAAAATTGTCCAATATATATCCATTAGTAAACTAATATCCAGTTAAAACTGATGTCTTCTATTATTTAATTAATGACTGTGAAAACGAGTAATATATGCAAAAAAGGGTTGAGTTTCCTTACAGCCTTCAACTTGACCAAAGGCGCAGCACTACATTGACGTAAAATTAATACCAACATAAAAAAACAAATGCGGTTACGATTTGAAGATTGGCGGATTTTTTTATACAAATTGCTATATTTCCCACTGCGGAAGGCGCATTATATGTTGGTCTAGTACAGTATATGCATTTTGCTAAATAACCACCGCATAATCCAGCTATAACATTAGCTATCACTAATGATTGAAGTGTTGATTAGCGGACGCAGCTATATGTGCTAAGTGTCATCAGCATCATTAGCTACCATTGACAGTTTTTTGGATATTCAACGTTGAGAGAATAGAGTATGTACACAAGTGATTTAACCACCGCTTGATTGCCTCCTATCTCTATAATGATGAGCCATCAGTGCTATATTTTTGCTTGCTTTACTGATGGCACATAGAGCAACAACTGCCGAATTCGAAAATTTGCTGGTCATTACATCCAATTGACACCTGCTTCCCCATAGCACCAAATTAATTTACCAAATGCAGCTTTAGTCATTATCTATGTACGTGCACAACACATGCATACATACTAATGACATGTACACTAGACTGGGCAAAAATAAAGTTTGTTGTAAGCTTCCTTAGCGTCACAAAAATGTTCGCCTTTGAGACTTCCTTGAAACAGCAGAGCTTTCTTCTTAACTTTCATATTAACAACCCGATTAAGTATATCTGTTACCGGCCAAACCCTAGTTTAGCCTAGTCAAAACTAGTTTGTCCTAAGATCGAGTTTGGCCGGTAACATATCCAGTTAATAATAACAGTGTTGCCA
>NW_016161648.1:18988-28385 GCF_001687245.7 Rhagoletis zephyria
ACTTGTAATTTCCAAAAATCACCAAAAATTTGGAAAAAAGCGATTTACCACACTTAAACCTCCAATTTTTTTTAAATCAAATGATGTTTTTTTTCATAACATAAGACCGAAGTCCTGCACTGTTTTTGGCACTTTGAGATTAGGATATCTCAAAATTCAAGTGCTAGAGCAATTGTGCGGCCAGATTTGGATTCAGCATCAAGAACCGAGGAGTTTTACTTAGGTGAAAAGAAATTAAAATTTGTACAAATAATTACAAAAGAAAAAAATAAATACTTAACTTACTTGCGTGCCAGCTGAGATTCGAACCGGGGTGCTCAGTTTTGTTAGGCGAATACTCTCTCTGTGTGCCAACGCCGCACATGAAATTTCATTGACTAAGTGCGTACATATCATTAAATCGTTAATAGTACCCGCTAGAGATGAGTTGGGGACTAATTGATCTCCAATTATACCCATAAGGGATGAGTCGAGACTAATAGACCTCCAATAGTACCCGTATGAGACTAGTTGGGACTAATTAATGCCCAATTGTACCCGATTGAGAGTAATCTCGGAATACTCGCTTTAGAGATTAGTCGCACAATTTTTTGCAGGGAAGATTGAAGTGGTGTTAACACATATTTCTACACGCACGCGCGCTTGTGCTATATTTTCACTCTAACAGCAAAGGGGGTCAGAGTAGTGAGAGGAAATGATTTTCTTTCATCTCTATAGGTTGAATTTGGCTGAGGTTATTTTACACATACGTAGTGTGGTATAGTGGTAAGGAGTGCGCGTTTTCACCAAGTAAGGCCTGGATTCCAGCCCTGGTCAAAGTAACATCGCAAAAAATATAGAAAAAAAAGGTTTTCATAAAATTACGATCGCCGTTCGGAGTCGCCGTAAAACTGTAGGTCCCTCCCCTTTGTGTGACAACACACGAACATAAATCAGAGAAGAAGCTCGGCCAAACACTAACATATGTGTAAGCGCTAATATATTACAGCACTTGGATAGGTATTAAACCAAACCAACTTTTTTAAGAGATTAGTTATTTACATACAATATTTAAAAATAATTTTTTACCAAAGGTCCTATTTCGAGCTTCGAATGCCCATATCTCGATTTCAGAGGCTAACTTCGAAAAACGGTGGAAATTACTTTTTTGTGACTCGATATCTTTAAAAAAATTGGTTTGGTCCAATTCTCAAGAAAGTTGGTTTTGCCGTATTGTGTTACAAATTAGACTAACCAGAAAACAATTTTTTTTGTCAAACTCAGTTCTCTTTTTTGAACAATTGAATTGAGTCAGTTTTCAAAAAAGTCGATGCTTCGAAAATATCGATTTGCTTCGATACATCGATGTCTTGCTTCCCTACCTAAGACCCATCCCTTGAAAATTTGGTGCAAAAATATTAACATTTAGAGGTCTCGCTTGAACATTTTGTTTCTCTACTGTGCCCTTCAATCCGTGCGCTCACGAAATATCTCTAGATGGTTAGATTTTATGAGGTCTTACAATATGTTTTCAAGTCCGCTGAATATGCTGAACAAGATATATTTTCCAACTAATCTTTGAGATATGGCGAAAAAGCCTCTTAAAACCTGTAAAAATGCAAAAGTTGTATTTTAAAAGCTGAAAACAACTATAGCTACACTAGGGTGGTCCAAAAATGCATGTGAAAAATTAAAGTCGGAATTTTCATGCTCTCACCCCCTAGGATTGTTCTATACCGAAAAAACCTTATTTTTTTATTTAGAAATCAAAAAATATTTAGAAGTCGCTCAAAGCGCCTAATGTTCTCCATGTTTTTTATATGGAGGAAAAACAACTTTTCGTAGAAAGGGTATAGAATAGTTAAAAATCAATATTTTTCTACCAGAAAACTCTGTTTATGGGCGACCAACAAAAAATCATTAGTAATAAAAAATTGTTAAATAGACAATTGGGTTTTATTATTGAAAGTCTCCTGAAGAGAACCAAAGTTTTCAGATCGAAAAATATTGGCTTTCAAGAATTCTATACCATTCCCTATTTTTTCGATATAGAACAATCCTAGGGGGTGAGAGCATTACAATTCTGACTTTACTGTTTTTGGACCACTCTAAGCTACACACATAGATACGTACCTGCTATTTTTTTTTACTTTTCCAGCGTGAAAATTATTGAGATAAAAAAATCACTTTCATTTTCTCATATTTTAAGTATTTATTATACAACTCGGTTTCTTTTCAATTTCACCGTTCTGGTTTTCTTCGTAAGCTCTTTATGCTTTGCGGTGATGTTTTACGGGCAGCATTATTCCCGCTGTTAAAGAGAAAATGTTGAAAATTAATGATTTCAAGAATTGCATTATATATTTTTAAACTTACTTTATTCGTCTTAGTTCTTTATTTATTTTCTACATCTTTAGTCGCAGCTAACAGTTAACCGTCCTAGTTAATTTTTTTAATTAGTTCAGCTAAACTTATAAAATCACATCAACCGTTGACATGTAATCCCCCACCGCTCATTAGCTGAAGAGATTAGATATATTGTATAAGGCTACCTGGAAACAGTTTTATGGCTTTTGAGTTGAGTGGTGAAGAAATTTTATTGCGAAAGTCTCTGTACATGCAGCGCACAGGGGAAGGTCGTCATGTAAGCTGCGGGAAAATTTAGTTTACCGGTTATATTAAAGTTTTCTATATATGAGAAAATTTGGCTAGGACTACTTATCCATGAACAATGTAATAGATTAGCGAGCTACCATTAGATTCGGTTCGAAAATGAAATTTTTGAGTCTAACCAATTAGGCATAAATTTGAAAAATTTTCAAAATCGGCCACCTGCCAGCTATCCAAAAGATAACATACATAAAACCGAATTTTATTACGTTTGGTAGTTCGATAATCTCTAATTTTTCATACAGACTAGTCAATGTGTTAAATACTTAAGGTTGAGTTAGTTCCATAATGCATACAAAAAGTACCGTCTTGTTCGGAAAATTATACTCATTAAAATAACGAGATATCCTATCTCTCAATTTGGCCATAAATATTTATATTTTCAACAACTTTATTGAACTTGAGGCCGATCTTTTAAATTATTAAAATTATGTTGAAACCCCACAATAGGTTAGCTAAAATGGCACAAATATCACCGACACATTAAAATTAATTTTGGGTCCTAGATTTTGGCCATGCATACTGTTTTTCTAGATCAGGTCATTTTCGCAAAATAATTGCATTTAAACTTGCATTGTGAATAAAAAAAATGCAAACTTTAACAGGGAAAAAATTAGAAGTAAACAATTTTTTGTTTTAGTTAATTGGTGTTAAAGCCCATTTTTCATAAAAACATCAAGCTATCAGCAAATGAAATTAATTGATAAATAAAGTTGTAAATGGTGAAATGAAAATGCGTAATAATTTCCCCACATATATACGTAAACATTGGGCGCGTTCATAAGTCGTAGCTGTTGGGTAACCGTTGGCTATTTCTCTTAGAAACGCACAGTTGAGTAGTTCCACTCAGCTCAGCAGTTGGCATCTTTCCGCCATTTTTTCCAGCGGAAAATTTTTACACTACCTGAACTCAACGTGTTGGGCTTGCCCTAACCACTGATCGAAAAGACTTACGCTTATATTAAATTTAACGCCGCTTTGTTAGGTGGCAATTGCAAAGAAATGTATTCTATTTTATATTACTGACATGATAAAGTAACTAAAATATTTTATAATAATACGAGTTATTCTCTTTTGAGGTCAATATAGTTTACTAGGATTAATCAAAATGCTTGAAACTATAAGAATAAATTGATTACATGCCATTTAAGTATTATTCATGCTGAGACTCCTTAAATTCGAAAAAAGAATTTTTTATTATTACTAGATTTGAACAGGGAAAGCGATCAAAAAAGGATAATTTCGAAATTTACAGAATCTGAGCGTTCCGATTAATCTTGGAAGATTATATTGATTTCAAGAAAAAATAAATACTTTTGTTACGTGTGATTCCTATGGGAAAAATAAACACTCGATACGCGGCCTCTTAAAATGATCGGAGAGAGGGGAAATTCAATCTCTTGGTACGAGCTTTATTGACTAAAATTACACCCGCTCCCCGTATAACGGTAAATTTCAGAAATACGAAAACTCCTATATTTCATGACTGACTAATTTACTACAAGTTCATAGTTACAACAATCTCTTAGCAATAAATAAGACTACTACAGACTTTTGTGAATTGGGCGTGGCACCGCCGACTTTATGACTACGAGGTTTATCTCGGTAACCGCTATATCGATTTCTACCAAACTTGGTTCAATTATATCATTAAGTCTAACTTAGCATATCTAAGATGTTTGAAATCGGAAAAAACACCTCCGCCTATCATATCACAAAATTTGTAAAAGCCAAAAAACTCTTTTCTTTAAAATGTAGTTTATTTTCTGGCATATGGGCAAATTTCCAGAACCGTGCGATTAAACGTTAAAAAAACGTAGTCACACAAATAAATTATACATCGAATTCTTTGAAATCCATTAAGGAAACACTAAATTCTTGTGTGACCCATTTTTCTCAAATGCTTAAAAAGTTATACGTAAAAAATGATAATTTTTGAAAACTCAATGTTAGCGATACTTCTAGAGGGCGTGGTTTTGGTCCGATTTCAAAAATTTGGAAGACAGTATTTAATGAGGTCAAGCGCAATATGTATATCAAATTTGGTACAGATTGCTCAAGTGGNCTTTGAAAACTCAATGTTAGCGATACTTCTAGAGGGCGTGGTTTTGGTCCGATTTCAAAAATTTGGAAGACAGTATTTAAGGAGGTCAAGCGCAATATGTATATCAAATTTGGTACAGATTGCTCAAGTGGTTTTCGAGATACAAACATTTGACATAAGTGGGCGGGCCACGCCCAGCTTATAAAAACTAAAAAGTGAATAAATAAAAAGTAAAATTACATTAATAAAATTAGTTTAAAAATGAGTGACACAAAAGCACACGGTTCCGGAGATTTGCCCATATGCGATAATTTCGCGCAAGGCGAATCTTCCAAGTTTTCCATCTTTGGAGATGCATATATGTTCAGATCTGACATTTGTCTTTGTAAAAGTTCAAACCAAAAACGTATTTATTGTACGTTGGCCTTCTGACTGTTTGATGGCAATATCCCTCCCTTAGTTTTCTAGATACCCAACAGAAATTGGGTTAGTAGGTGTATTTTTAAATTGCAATCATCATTTGTGGGAAACGGAATATCGAACCACTACAAAATATTGCCCCCATACAAGCGATCCTACAGATATGATATTTTGCGTTATAACTGCTCCATTTATGCAGCTAGGAACATTGAATTTCGCATTATTTTCATAACTTGTTTTCCTTTCAATTACATTTATTCAGGAGGTGCGTTCTTGCCACATTCCGTTCAAACTTTTAAATATGCATCTTGTAGGTATACACTTTAAGATGAAAAGTCTAAGTAAGTATGTTAAAACATTTCATTTATTTGCAAAGTACCTACGTAAAATGTGTAACAAGTACGTTTAAAACTTCCAATCAACCAAAGACAGCAAAAGAGGCTTTCACTCTTATATAATAAATACATACGTATTCATATAAGCATGTACCTTTTTTGCCTTGCTTACTTACATAAGTACTATGTATGTACATTAAGTGGGCATGATAAATCTACGTAGTTAAATAGTATGTGCGTATTACCTGGCGCCAATATAGCCGGGCCAGTTATTTAGTTTTCTTCTCACGAAATTTTACTGAGTAAACAAATTTCATCAATAACAAATAAGATAACGACAACGACGCATTTACCTATTTTATAATCTCAGTCAGTGCGAGCGAGGAAGGTTGAGAAAAAGTTTAATTTGCTGAATGGAAGGATATATCCTTATATACAAACTGAATCGGTGCGATAGAAGAAATTATTTAAGCACATGAAAAAGACGGAAGACCTCTAAAACTCAATATATATGCAGTGATGGTCTTTACTTGCGCCATCGCGGGTTGCTATTCTAGCGGAGGGCAAACTCTTGGAACTAGTCAACTTCGATTGGGATAACAATAAGTTCAGTAAGTTAACGAAGTCAAAAACGGCGCTAAAACGAANCTGCGCCATCGCGGGTTGCTATTCTAGCGGAGGGCAAACTCTTGGAACTAGTCAACTTCGATTGGGATAACAATAGGTTAGGTTAGGTTAGGTTAACTCGGCTGCCCTAATCCCTCAGGAAANAAAATTAGAGAGGACCTAGTTTCATTTTTACTAATTCGGAAGGGCTTTTCCCTATTCATATAGCTTACCGAATCTTCGATTTTGTATTTGCATAGTTCAGCCAGTAGCCGAAATGGTCATTCGGCTGTATTGCATTTCATCCAATTAATCGTTATGTTAACATTAGCCGCATTTTTTTTGTAAGCGACCGACAAAAGAACGCTCAACTCGGGTAAAATTTCCTTTTAGCTACTTAAGCAACCCTGCTTGCATCAATTATTTAATCACTTGAGTCACCAAGTTGACCTTATTTTTGCACATGTTCGTATTTACTATTTCTGTCTGTCTCTTCCAGAAAAATGCAAAAAAAATTTAAGCTTTATCTGCAATTTTTGCAAATTACTTTTATGAAAAATTTCCTACTCAGCTGCCTGAAAAATAATTTACTGGCAGCGCATTGCACGCTTGCAAACAAAAGCATAAAAGATAACCCAGTGTATAAAACAGAACTTTCAGTGGATGTGTGAATAGTGGTGACCTGCACAAACTTTNAAATTTCCTACTCAGCTTCCTGAAAAATAATTTACTGGCAGCGCATTGCACGCTTGCAAACAAAAGCATAAAAGATAACCCAGTGTATAAAACAGAACTTTCAGTGGATGTGTGAATAGTGGTGACCTGCACAAACTTTCGAAAAATACATAATTCTTATCCCAATTAAAGTGCAAATTTGCAGCTACATATGTACATATGCGTGTACACAAAAGTAAAAACATAAATTCCTAATGCTCCAGATTGTCTACGAAGCTTGAAATATAAAATCAAGCAAAGCCATATAGAAGAATGAAAACTAAAACAACATGAACATGGACAGCGTCTATCTTCTATGACCTTGCATCAATGTGCAAATTTTAATGTAGATGGATTTCGCAAAAACGGATGAACGAATGTGTATTTGTTTATCGAGGTGAAAATCTACGTAAATAAGTAATTTAATTTTAAAGCTTTTCGTTGGTAGGCAACATAGCCGGTAAAGTGTGAAATCTTCTGTTTTTGAATTTTGGAACAACTTCATGATTTACTCCCAAAAACAACAATTTTTCGGTTGCATTCTCTGATTTAATCAGAACCTTCAAACAAGTGTATGTACTATTTCCAAGTTTTGCCTTGGCCAATGCAAATGTAGTGTTGAAATCCAGAAAGTTACTTTACAAAACTAAACAAGTAAGGGCAACGCTGTCTTCGGCTATGCAGATGGTTTCATACCTTTCAAGATTGCCGACGAAATTTCCTAGTTTTAGATATCCAAATGAAGAAGTTTTCAGTAAATCCTCTTACTTTAGCAATCAGTTTTAATGAACCTATAGGTTATGGTGACCCGATTTTAAAATTTTCACCGTAAACTTTTGGTTGATAGTAAATGCAAAAAGCAAAAATGTTTTAGTGGTCCGTTTTCACGGTTCTAATAAATGATTCATCTTTAGATGTCACACTTTCGATTGGCTTTAAATTGTTTTTATGGGTTCTATACATGAAATAAGCTAACGCGTATTTGGAGATTTTTTTTTTAATTTTCTTTCTTCGGAGATATGATCTGTAAATATTTGGATTTTTTCGTGATTCTGACTAATCATGTACATAGTTCTTCAAATTATTATATCTCGGGTTCTGCTGATCGTACATACTTCATCTTAATGTCATTTTAAAGCTAAGAAACGGGATTAACATTTCTATGTATATGATAGTCAAGGTTATCCCAAAGCTAACTTAGCTACTAACAGTTGAACTATTTAAAGTTGATTTGCATAGTGAAGACCAGTTAAATAGGAATTTAAAATTACAATATCGTAACCCTTGTTTAATTCTCTATAAAATACATGGTTAAAAAATAGGCGTTTTTCAAGAACTAATTTTAGATTATTTTTCTTTCTGACGAGATGGTTTATTTTGAGAGAATCAAAAATTTTTTGTAATTTGTTTTCGAAAACTTATGTTGAGATATATTGAGTAAGGTGTTAAACAGCGGACTTTTGCAAAAATTTAATTTTTATTGCGGGTTGCTATAGAATACCTATCCAGAAATAATATTTGTATGGCAAGATTTTTCTTTAAGGCGGCAAACCCCTATTAATGGGCGTAGCAATTGTGGGACTAAAGTTAGCAAAACGCAGATTTTATTGGCAGAATATCCCTTTGTTGAAAGAAACGAGAATAAAAACAAGATTAAAGGGGAAAACGTCAAATATTACGATGCGTTGAATTGGGGATAACGCGCTCTGACACTCGTTGCCAATGGAAACCCAACGCTTAGCGCTCCAATTTAGGGACGGCAGTTAGTTGTATGGAGAAAATTTTTTGTTGGGCTACAAAGCAAGACTACCCCTAGAAATGTTCCTTTTGTTATAAAAACGTGCCCTGCGATAGTTTTTTAAAATCGAAAGGACGTGCCCCAAAGGCCTTAAAGTTCAGAAAATTCATGGAATTTTTCACAAAATGGTCAAGTTGCCTATAAGACAGTAGAAAATTTAATATCCTTTAATAGCCCTTGATGTAATTTTGTTCCCCGATGTCTAATATGGCTACAATGATCAAACCTCCCAACTTTTAAAGTTATTGAGGTTCTCCCACGTAGAATTACAATTTTCTAGGTTTTGAGAAGTTGATTTTTAGCCCAGTAAATGTAGTTTAAATTATAGTAGCGAACTTTTGGTGCAGTTTGTTTTTATACCCGAGCGCACTTGTGCACAAGGGTATTATAACTTTGTTCACATAACGGTTGTTTGTAACAGGCAAAACGAATCGAGATAGATATAGACAAATGTATACATAAATGATCAGAATGAAAAGAGAAATCGATTAAGCAGTGACTGTCTGTCCGCCCGTCCGTCCCTCTGTCCGTCCGTCTGTGCACACGATAACTCGAGTAAAAATCCAGATATCTTAACGAAACTTGGTACGTGTCCTTATTTCTGGCGTAGGACGGATGGTATTGAAAATGGGCAAAATCGGACAATAACCACGCCTACCTCCCATATAACGGTAATTTTCAGAAATACGAAAACTGCGATATTTTAGTAACTACTGAAGATTGTTCCCTCAAAATCGATATTTACAATAAGTTTTAGACGAAAAATAAGAATATTCTAAATTTTTGGAAAATGGGCGCAGCCACGCCCACCTATGGTTACATGTGTATATC